>NW_010523852.1:143331-160564 GCF_000687285.1 Phaethon lepturus | reverse complement strand
AGCAGGACCAGGTGTGCCCCTGCTGGTTTTGGCCAGCTTGGTGCTGGTAATAGCTGTCACGCAGCTCCCACGGGTGCCTGCACCATGGGGCAAGTAGCGATCGATTCGCAAAATCCAGCTTAAAGTCATTTGCAACCTTTGGAGTTGAGGGGTAGACAAATATACGCAGTTCCTTCTGTGTTTTATATGGGTACACTACTCTTATTTTAAATAAAAACTATGTTTTTTTCTGTCCTCACATTTTTCTCTAGTGCTGTGATCAAAAATTGATAGGCAGATGTTGAAGTCATGGTGCTGTTCTAGCCCTTTGGATATAAGTGGGAATTTTTATTTGGAGAACGGAATGTGAACTCATATATTGTGGGTTGGAAACTTGTTTATGTTCTTTGTCTATTTGCATTCTGTGTGGGTTTTTTTTTTAGTATTTTCATATTGAGAAAGCCCAGTGAGTTTCCTTTATGCAGAAAGCTATCTGTCTGTGAACAGTGACTTACCAAAAACAATCGTATGTAGTCAGTCTTCTCACTTCTTACCTCGTTCAGTAATACTATGCTAAGAAGAGATGATCAGTATGTGCTAAGAATGGATTTTTAAGAGAGCTTTTAAATAAAATATTTTCAAAGCTCAATGTTTCTTGAATTCTGCATTTGTTTTGACAGCTTTGTCATCTTAATCACTTGAATAAGTAACAGCAAGAACAACTGATTTTTTTCATACTTTAATGTACCAAAGCTTTCAAAACAGTGGAAACAAAAGGAAAAATTTGATTTCTGCCTTTCCATAATAGGCAAGTAAAGTAGTGCTCTGTTGCTGAATCTGCCACTGGCTAATAGATTTTTGACAAACTTTTCAATGAGGGACTGAGAACAGTTAAAAAATTAAGGATTGGGCACGTGTAAGCTTATATGGCCAAGGCAATAAATAACCATGAAGAAATGATGGAGCACCTCTGCAGCAGTGATTCCGTTCTTTGATTTGTGGCCTCTAGGTTCAATGGGTGTGATTTTAAAAAATAAACAAAAATCTAGATAAAGCTCAGCACTGAATACTCTTGAAATGCTGTGCATGTCTCTCAAAAACAGTTAACCTTATTCCCCTCATAATACTAATGCACATTGTCATCTGGATAGCTCTGAAGTTCATGAAAATGTCACCCTTCTCATGGCTGCTGCAATGCTTGTAACATCCAGGCTTCATGCAAGCATAGGTCTTACCTTCAAGATGCTGTGGAAGCTAAACATTTGCATTTTTTAAAAATAATCTAGGAAAATTGATATTGAATGTAATGTTATCAAATCAGGCTCAGAAAGGCTGAATTGCAAACAGCTGGAAGCTACAACAATATTTTGGGAGACAGGAATTTGTGGCTGGACCTTTCTTCTGACTTGGTATCGCTGCTCTGATGCTGATTAAAGGGGTGGTGTCTGAGAGCAGTTAGATGGCCATGGCTGGCTGAGGTGGTGGTCCACATGGCAAAAACTCATTTTCCTCCTAACTGGGCTTTGCATGGATGGAGGAAGAGGGGTCCTCCCTGAGCAAGTCCTCAGTGGTTAGCAAGGAGCGATGCCCTGACCACTGCTCTGGCTGGACATGCCTTGTTGGCCAAGGTAGCATTCACCTTTCATCACCAGCTTTTGATCCAGCACAGTTTCTAAAGCAACTGGAAACACAAGCAAGCAGCAAGGTAGCGCAGTGAACCATACTCCAACCTGTTATTTCCAAGGACTCAAAATATAAATCATCTTCACAAAATGAGATCGAAATGAAACATGACAAAATGGAACAGATATCTGAAAAGATTTTAAAGGGCTTTGGGTTATTTATTGTCAAGCCAGCTGAGGAGGCTAAAAGAATAAAGCATCCAGAAGTCAGACTTAAGGTTCATAAACATTTTCTGCTGTGACGAGTTTAATCTGGGGGGGGGAAAAAAAAAAAAGTAAAAGCTTTCAGATTTGATCCACTAAAAAATTGCCAGGTTTCTTGGCTTAAAAACTCCTTCATGCTGTTCCTTAGCATGCTCCCACAAATGGTCACTCTGAAATCTGAAGGGCAGTTTTAATTAAACAATACCTCTTAGCAAGAGAAAATAGCACAACAATGGCTTCTTCATTTCTCTTCGGCTTCCTTCCCATGCAGCCCTGACTGTGCATGACTGCACAAGTAGATCAGTACAAATAGTGAAATAGTGAATATATGCCACTACTTTTATCTATTGAATAGGATGCAGGGGTCTCCACTGGATAAGAGGCTGCATAAGCATTATGCAGAGCTAAAACAAATATTAACCAGATTGAGGATGTATGGGAAGGGTCAACTAACTTTAGTATTATTGTTTGTGGGAACCATCGACAGAAAAGCAAAGCTAACTAAAACCCTCATTATTAAGCAGAATGTCCACTTTAGAATGGAGTCAAGCATTCTTTTAAAAGGATTAACAGAATTTTGATGCTCTGATATCTTATTATGCATTTGCACTTTCAATGGCAGGATCTTTGGGATGTTTGCTAACTCACTACCTTTCTTAACGATGAGTGACAGCTTTACATCTAGAAAAGAGAAGTTGTGCTGTAAGACTAACGGGCATGGAAGGCCATAATCAAAATTGTTGTTGTTGCTGTATTTTACAGGAGAAAAAAATGGTGTTGACATAGCATTTGCTATGCTCTTAAAACATACTTTTAAAATGTGTCTGTAGCACATGCGTTGGTATTCCTGTGTACAATGTGGATGCTTTTCGGAGCTGCACCAGAAGCTTCTTACCACAATGAAGAAATGCCATCGTTGGCAGAAAGCCAGTCTAGCTTTCTAAATTATTCAGGAACAGACATGCTGATTTGGATTAAGGTTTATGAACAGTGACATTCTGTGCGACATTTCAATCTTGGAGGAACATGTTAAAAACAAGCACAGGGTTGCATGACTAAAGATACATGATAAGAAAGGAATGAGAACTATAAAGAATAAAATGGTGATTAATTTTAGGAAACAACGTGAGTTTCAGTGTTGACATGTAACAAAAGCTGGGAAGGAATGAGAAGGAATGGGAAGGAATAGGATAAGGCAAAATGGTTAGAGGCAATTATAAATTAATGTTAAATTAAAACATGTAGGACCTCAGATGATACCAGTAAGATCCAGGCTATCCTGTTTCCTGACTGACATTACTTTACACGTATGATGGACACTTGCTACATTTTGAATTTTGACTTGTCTGCATCAAGAAAATAGCAAGTCTCTGTTCAAATCAGATCAGCAAACAATAAATCCATTACAAAAAAAGTCAGCTTAGAATAAAATAGTCTGAATCTTAAATGGACGTTATTCTTAAATTTAGCTGTGACTACTTATGCTCTCACCATCCTCTTGTGCATTTGCTGGAGAATGTCTGGCTAGGTGTTTTCACATCTGCCAGTAAAGCCAATCCCTAAATGTGACGTGCAACACTTGGGAACACTTTGTGATTTTTGTGATGATCCCCAGAGGACTTTGGGCCTGTAAAAAACAAAGAAAGGGTTAGATGGATCTAAAAATGCATTACTGTATTTTCATCTGTAAGAGGAACAGCGTTGCTCCAGCTTCGTCCCACATGCTACATCACTTTGGACAATGATCTTGCCAGACTGTAACTACTGCTGTGTTTGAGTAGTAGAAGTCTTAGATTTAGAAATCCTCAAGGCAAAATTTGGACTTGAAGAAAAAACTGTGAATTATTTTAGTACTTATTTCCTTTGTTTTAATAAATGAATAACTTGAGGGGAGGGGGAAAAAAAAAAACCACAACAACAAACAAAAACCAAAGAAAACCCCAAAACTGAAAGATGACCATAGAGCATCAGAAAATTGAAGTCACTGATGGAGACTAGTGAAGACACGAGTTTGTGAAAGCTCAGGTTCCCCAAGTCTTCCAACCCTCGCCCAAATGACAGCAAGACAAACTTATCAGGCCCTTGAAAGAGAGCCATCATCCTCAAGAATATCTGATATCTTCTTCCAGATTTCTTCAGCAAAAATAGATGCGCTGCAGAGAATAGAGGCACATTAGCATGGGTGATGCTGCAGGCGTGGAGAGAGCTCTAGCAGAACTGAACAGGCAAGCAGACCTCTGGAAAGCTAACACCCTGAAATAATCATGGTATGATTTCGTACAGGGGAGCTTGTAGGAGTTATGTCTAATCATTTTGTCATTGTCTATAGCTGGTTTGGTTCTGTATGGGAGAAGTGTTCCTTACAGTGGAACAGTTTGTGTTGTTAAAACATTAAGTGGCTTAGATCAGTCAGATCCTCAGTAGGTAATCAGATATTTTTGAATTGGAAAATACCTGTGTAATAAAGATGAGGAAGGCTGCAGACTGCACTTCTAGTTGGAGATTGGTTCTCCTTTTTGTTTCCCCCTTCTTGATGACTTTAGAGACTGACGGTTAAAAGTTTAGTGTCCTGACTAGACAGTTGTTTCTTAAACACACTAGTGGTGATACTTTGTTTTGAACACTACCTGTCTGCCTGATTTACTCTAAAACCGTGATGCAAATGTGTGATTTTTAAACAGTGAGAAAGAAAAGGCTAACAAAAATGTAGTTAGTATGATGGGAGTAACTGTGATAAGTTTTTGACTTACTGACCTACAATACCTATTCTTTATTTAATTGTTCGTATAAATGTTATATCATATACTCTTCTGCAATAACTCTGAAAACACAGTGTTAGTCTGAAAAGAAATTGAAATGTTTGCAAGCCTTGTGTGCATCTCCATGATCGGTAGAAGAATTTATTATTTTTTTCAATGGAGGGAAAGGGGATCCTCAGCCATTCCCCCATATGCATACCCTGACCCTGAGTTCTTGGTGGAGACATGAGCTCTGAGGGTCTTGACCACGTGAAGAGGAGAGAGTCAGACTGCTGATTGCTTTTCTGTAAACACCGGACTGTCTAATTGCTCTTATTTGCTGTGATGATGTGGATTCTTCGTCTATTCATTTCCATCAAAGCCAGCTGTGTCTTTTTATGAAGGCATGAGAGCATCTCCTCAGCTAAAGGGAATTCAGGACTAGCTGTAGTAAGCACTTCTCTTGCTTTTTTTTTTTTGTGGGAGGGGGGGTGGTTGCGGGTGCTTGGGTGGTTCTGTGTATTACTGAAAGATTATACTACTTGGAAGCACCTGTGGTAATTATAAATGTCAGCCTTTTCCTTCCTATTTCAGTCAAGAATGAAATGCAAGTGCATGGGTAACAAAACATGCCAATAATTTGTTGGTGCAGAACACTTAAACAGCTTTCATTGGATATACATCTTCAAAGTGTCTTGTAAACAATGACAGACATAATGGCTGAATGAATTCACCACTTCTGAGATGTATTGACTTGATTAGATAATTAACTAATTTCTTGTATGCTATAGGGTATTTCACCTCCAGTCTTCAGCTACTAGCTTCTGGGGAGAAGTATAAGTGGCTGGACTTCTCTACCTGTGATTTTTCCCAAGTATTCATTGTGGTCCCTGATAATTTTTCTGGACCCCCTTCATTTCCTATGCAGCCTGAGGTATGCTTTGTACCTCCATGAAAATCTCCAAAAGGATTTTTTTTCTTTGGCAAAAGGAAAGGGGGAGTCAGGATGAGCAGCAGAAGCAGATGTCTGCTGCTGCATTTGCTTCCCCGCCAGCCACGTCCTGCAGCTCCCAGCTCACAGATGCACCGCTGCAACTCGGGCACAGTGTGTGTCTCTTGAGTCCGAGGTGCTTCTGCACTGTTTGAAGCTGAAATTTATTGCTCAGAGGGTGGACTCCTGGTATCATCAGTGATGAATCACTAGGGACGTTGCTTGGAAGAGCTACTTATCTAAGAATACTATTTGGTGCCTTGGGAATAGTGGAGGGAAGGAGGTGAGTAAGAGTTTGTTTTCCCAAGTGTGCCCTTTTTGAGCATAAAGTCAGGTTCAAGGGGATTTTTAGCTCTCATATCTTGTGCTCAGACTCTGGAAAGTTTGCCAGACAAAAGCAGCAATAATTTTTTTCTGTGATAGCTGCCTGGAAAGAGTCTTCTCTTCTCTGTTTCCACTTTGCACCCCTCTGGGCAAAGCAAATCATTCTGGTATTGGGAAAGGAAGAGACTGCTCTGTCATTCAAAGCCTTCCTACTCATGGTTTATCCTTGGGCTGATTTTTCCCAGGAAGAGGGCCAGAGAGTTTAATCCCACATCTGCTGTGGGGACACTGGCTCAAGCTTCTTTACGTGTGGTGCTGGTGCTGCTGCCATGGAGGATAGGGCCCTAAGGGAAAAGGTGGTTTCCAGAATATATGGGGCTGTGAGGGATGAGATAAGAGGGTTTGAAGGGAATGGCAACCTCAGAGGTCAGGGACCGGTAATCTGGGAGGCATCTGGGGCAGGAGAGGTTGGGTGATGTGTGTAGGAGCTTGTGGGCTGCAGGCTCTGGGCAGGAAGCGCTGCTCGGTGCCTGGCTTCCCCAAGGCTGCCATGTCATCTGTTTCCATCTGTGTGGGCTCCATGTTGTCATGTTGCTTAAATTACTTTTGCAGTTGAAATTGTGATTCCCCTAGGTTTTCTCTTTGGAATTGCTTTGCCATCAAAAACTTTCCTTTAAGATTCCCCCGGTTGCTGTCTGAGACTTGTCTATCCCTCCTTCTGTCTGCAATGAGTTTGGCAAAAGAATTCTGTGCCTCCAGTTTCCAGTATAACCTTGATGTGGCAATAAATTACGATCTGTCCCTGAATCCAGTTAAAATAAATATGTCTTAAAATGTCTAATTAAAAAAATCAATCAAACAGTTCATACCTGCATTTATTTTCTTCCAAAATATCCAGGTTTAATCTCCAGAGCATAAATAATCTTTCCTCTGATAATGTTAATAACAGGGCATTATGTATCTTTTTTGTGTAGGACTACAAATAGCACATGCGAGCTCCACTCTCCCTCTCTCCCCAAATATTACATACTCGCATCATCAGCAGAAGTAGCAGCATGTGAAGTTTATATATTTAAAGAAATTATTTGCGGTGTTGTGGTTTTTTTTTTCTTTAAATGTAATACACATTGTCCAATATTACTAAAATGATTGGGTAATATCTTCTGACAAAGGGGCATGGTGTTAGTGTTCGGCTTTCATGGAGGCTCCCAAGCACTTACAAATGAAGTCAGTATCTTGAGCTTGGTTTTTGCAGATGGAAAAGCTGGGATCCAGAACGGGAAAGTGGCTGGCCTAAGGTTTCTCAAAAACGCTTGAAACTGAAGCGAAGTCCCCCAGTTCCCATCTAGTCCGCTAATTTCAGGCAGCTGCCAAGTACCGTATCCTTATTTGTGTCGCAAGAGCACTTGGCAACATCTGCTGGGCTCAGGGCCATGGTCTTTCACGAGGCAGCCAGCGACCATCCCCAGTTTGTGTGTCTTGCAACCTAAACAGGCGCAGGCGGGAGTCAAAAGAGGATGGAAAGGTGTTGAAGTGACATATATAAGACCAGACCTCAGGGGAGTGAGTAGCTTCACCAGGAAGCTCTTGAATTTCAGCCACTGGACAATGATTTCTACTTTGGCGTTACGAAAACATCTAACAATTACCATGGGGTAAACCTGCAGTCCGCTGACAGGAGGCTGGTGGAAGCGGAGCAGAGCACCGGTCAGACGCAGTGCAAGCTGCTGGCAGCAGGACGTTAATATTCTGTTCATAAATGTATCAGGCCCACCTCTGAAATTTGGCATCATATTCCAGTTTAACACAGCACATTGGGGGATTTTGTTTTCTTTTAATGGTCATATCTACTGTTTATGCGAAGTCAAAAATGGTACCTTAGTAGAAATGCAGCGATGGTTCAGCTACGCAACAGTCAACTCATGCTGGCCGTAAGGAAAAAACGGGATGTTCTAGCTCAGTATTTCTAGCAGCTGTTTTGTTTTCTTTTAACTGTCACAAGACAATAACTTATATGTGCTGAAAACATATCTCTGCTTAGTGGTTACAATTCTGCTCTTGTAATTTTTAAGCAGTAACTGCTCCAGTTTGATAAAAGACTTTCATGTTCTAATTAGTCAAAAATAACACTCCTCTCAGCAGACATATATGTTTTTGGATAGCTCTAGTCATGAGTGACTTGGTCAGCTGCCTAGCTGCTAATTTAAATAAACAGAAGTGTGTTCGTTCAGCATCCAAAATGCAATAAAACACTAAAAGGAAAAAAAAAGTCTGTCTTGAAATCTTTGCAGTAAAAATAAATTAAAAAATGCAAGATTCTTCCCTTCCCTCATGGAGTTGGACAGCAGAATCCTCTGGTCCAGCATTTGATTACTTATTTTTTTCATTATTTGTATACAGTTTCCAAAAATCTGCTGTGGTTGTACTCTCCCCCAATCTGTTGATGCTCACTTGAAGTTAAATTAACAAATGAACAGTCATGTTCTGCAGGTTTTCTGTGCTAACCTGTGTCTGTGATGGGGATATTTGCAGCGGTAGGTTTTCTGATGACAACTCCCATTTGATAGGAGTCATTCCTTTATAGCTTTTAGGGAAAGGCAGGTTGCTTTAAAGCAGCAAGGAGGATTTGCCAGGAGCAGGCTCATTCTAGGTGAAGTGCAAGCTGTACGTTCCCACTCTGGCAAGGTGCAATTCCTACATGCAATTGCTGCGCTGGTGCATAACTAGAATACTTGCACCGACAAGCAGAGGTACTGGTTAGGCAATGCGAGTTGTCGGAATCACTGACATGGAAGAAAAGGGGGCTTGCGGACTGTCTTTTCCAGCTCTGTCACTGAGGACAGCCTGTCCTTTATGGATTTAACTCCCACCACCTGCGTTCCCCTACAGCACTCAATTATCCATTAAGGTTTTTAAGAGAAACAGAATGGCAATTAACAATTGTTAATGCTGTACCACTCCTGGTACAGCAGTGTGAAAGTAGTGGAAGCCCTGGGCTTGCTGAGAAATCTATCCATAAATGAATTAACTGCACAAATAATTCCAGCTAATTAGAGGTGTACATTCCCCAAATAACTCCATTCTCTCATTTACTTAATTGAGTTGATGGTTGCTCTGGGATGGAACAGCAAACTGTTCAGTGGCTATTACAGTAAATAGCACTTTGGCGAAATCTTTTCAAACAGTCTGGATTTTTTTCTGTTAACTTGGAATTTGACACAGAATCAAGATAGCTGTGGGTTGTTGTTGTTTGGTTTGGTTTTTTTTAATTATATCTTTGTGTTCAATATTTTAGGAGATGAAGGTAAGGTAAATTTCATTTACAGTTTCAAAGTTCAGCTGTAAAGTAGGGACTATAAATAAGGATTCTTGATCAGTAAGTAGGGTCTTCATTTCACTCTTCGGAGAAACGCTGACAGGAAGGACAGCTTTCAAAATGATGACCTAGATAAAACTGCTATGCTTGGATAACAAATCCAGGTATTGCCCATGGTTTACGCACGCTGATTCTGAGTCTACATGAGCTCAGGGCCCTCATACAGGGGAAAATGGAAGAGAACTAACAAGCATTGCTCAGATGATCTCTCCCTAAATGATGTGAGAAAGCTAAAGGCTTGAAACAGCCTCAATTTTTACAGCTTACTTGAGCTTCTCTTTCTTTGTGTCACATCATCCTTTTCTCCTCTTCCCCAGCTTTTCCCAGAAGTTTTTTTCAATAAGTAATGGTGGAATTCCACCCATACCAAATCACTATGCTGTTTTGTAACCTTCAGCTTCGCGTATCATGATTTTGGGATACAAAAGTGGCCACCCAATCTCAGTGTCCAACTTTCTGTTCCATGTTTTAATAACCCTTGAACGGTGCCACACCAATCACTGAGCATCAATAAAACATCTTTCTTCCCCATTTGTTTCTTTTCCTACTTATACTAAAGAGGGATAAGTATAAAAACACTGAGAGTACTGAAAATATCCCTTTTCAAGAAGAAATACCAAAGTCCTTTGTTGTGTTAGGACCAAGTGAGAGAAGATTTGACAAAGATTTTTATTCTACTCTGTTCTCTAACCATAATGTAATGCTTGATGGTCAAGAATTCCCATTTTGGGATTTAAGGATTAGGGATGCTATTAAACACTTCAAAAAAAAAAAAAAAAGGTGGGGAGAGAGAAAGTAGAACATGAGAGTAGTAAGGCTGAAAAACAGATGGTAGATGCCTTTTTCTTTAAAGGAAGTGAAGTTAGAAAGGTGTTCTTGCTCTCTGTTTCCTTGCAATCGTTAAATGCACTGGTCCTTTCATTAAGGAAATAATTTAAGCAAAAGGTAATAGCCACAGTGCTGTTTGTCATTAACTTGTACCTGCCAATAAACAAGAAAATCCATCTGTTATGTAGTCACTTTCCTCATGGACCCTCAAAGACATGTTCCACATGTCAGTGTTCACAGGGAAAATAAGGAAGGAGACTGCCAGGCCACCCAGGTCCTTTGCAAATAGAACATTTGTTTGAAGAAACCTAGAATAGGTCCAAGACAACAGTCCCACGCACAACCGTACTTTTCAATTTCTCCCTATTGTGTTGTTATTTCACCAGCAAAACTTTTCCTCTGTTGTTTCCATTCTCACTCTCTTCCAATATTACTTGTCATCCTTATGGAAATTCCATTTCTGCTCAGTCCTGCGCTTATTTTTCTACCCCTTGTTATTGTTCTGTTGATTATTTTTCTTTTCGCTGTTATATTTCCTACTGGAACCACTGATGCAAATTAGTGGATGTGTTTGGAGCAGGACATTTCAGATGCTTATGGACATGGGAACATTTGTCTTCAAAACTGCAGGCTCCCTAATTTGGTACATTGTTGAGACTTTATTTTTTTTAATCTTTCTTTATTGGATTTGATCTTCAGCAGATTCAGCAGATGTTGCAAAGAAAATAAACCATATGCAATGGTTGTTAGACATTACTCATGGTGTAATCCCTTTATCCAAATGTAAAAGTTATATATATGAAACCCTATCCTTAGAAAACTGGAGAAGTTCAGTACATACTCAGAAAGCCACCACAACTAATCCACTTCATTTTCTGGGACAGTCCATCCTCTCTTAAGGAAGGTAGGCAGACAGAGGGAAGATGGATTCATGACTATGCTTTTAAATAAATGTAAACTAACCACAAAGGGTCAAAGTCATTGCTGATGTAAGGCTGATGACTTCAGTGGATTTACACTAGGGATTAATGTAGTCCTTTCTCTAATATATATTTTCAGGAGGGAGGAAGATGTTTTTTATATAGATTCAGCACAAGATCTGCTGGCATATAAACAAACCAAACAAAGAATTGTTCCCATCTCAAACATCTGTTAGCATGAATGTCCAAGTCTTGTGTATCTGCCACAGGTTGATATAATGTAGTTGCATTACATTAAGGAAAAATACAATAACCATTTGGTTTCTACTTTAAACAAGAACTTATGAAAATGATTTTCAGGTGGAGGGAGTGGTGATTTGGCAAGGTTTTCTTGGCAGGGCTGTGGGTTACACATGAGGGAAAGTTGTTTGGTGGTGGAGCAGACAAATTGCTTAACAATTAATAAAAATAATGCCTTGTGTTTTTACATGACAAGGTGCTGTGTGGGAATTATCCTCTCCCCAGCTGCTCTTCACAAATAAAATATAGTCAGTTCTGTAGGTTTTTAAATTGCATACAGTAAAGTAGAACAGTGCTTTAAAAAGGGGTAACACCTTCCCAATTTGAACAAGTAAAACTAATTACATGGGTTACAATTTTGACCAATTTATCTAGACTGCACAGCCCTTCTTTTAAAAGCCTTGCAGTCTTTGGAGCCCAACATCAGTCAGCACTGTAGTTTTCAGTTTTCTTCTGTTTTATCTGAGGACTTCTAAGAATTTTCTTCTAAGTACTAGACCAGTGTAATACAGTGTGTAGAAAACTATTACAAGATCAGCTACATCTGTTTAGGACTTGTATGGGTCAATTTTAATCAGAATCAGAGAAGATTTAGCATCTTAATTCTCATTTTACAAGGCAACTGAGACACTACAAGCCAAAGTGTGTTGTAAAGTGATAAAAAGCTCTTGAGTAACTTCTTAAAATCACAGAAGTATGTTTGAAAATGTTGTTCTTCTGATGAACATATGATGGAGTCTTAATTCTGCAGCTTTATTCTTGTGTAAAAGACAAACTTTGTTTGTCAAACAAACTGTAGATCAATCAAATGGGGTAAAGTTTTCCTTGTTTTCTGAAAAGCAGCGTATGGGCTTATTCTGCTGACAGTTCTGCAACCAAATCTCCTTCTGTGAGACTGTTGCATCATCTGCTCCAGGGTTGTTTGCTCTTCATGTTATTGGCTACATTGCACCTCCTACAATGTCTTTTCTGAAGTACAACCAACCAGTTTTGCTCTCTTACCAAGAATACTTTCTATGTCTTATTGAGTTTCACAACTTTTCCTTCCTGAAAGCAATTTTTCTAGCAATTTTTGACAGTACAGATTGTTTCCCTTGGAGGGGGGAAAGAAATTTCTTGGAATTGCTGCACTGTCAGCAGATGTCAACTTCTCTAAAAGGAAATCCAAGTTCCTGGATATAGTTTTACTTCTCAATATATTGTGTGTGATTCTCATAACACTGATGATGTTTTATCAATGGTAATTAGAAGAAAAATACTGTGAGGATTTCCTCTTTTTGGAAGATATAAGTTAATATATGTAATATATAGCTAGCATTTTAATAGCTGAATTAATCCCCAGTGTTTCATATTTGAGATCATCTGGTTCCCCTGTGATTAGCTACTTTTAACTTTAAATCTAAAGACATAAGTTTGGGGCAAGACGGTGCTATTTTGCTCAGTGCTAAAGCTATTCGAACTAAAGCTCTAGAAACATGCCGGAAATCTTAGAGATTGGACTTGGCATACCACAGAAGCTGATGTGATGTTTGCTTTGGGCAAGGTTTTTATTTCTTCTGTAGCACTTGAGATCAATAGGACTGGGATAAATTCTCCTGTTGCTGCGTCAGTATAAAATAATCATTTTGGTTGTACTTTCCCCATATACTCAAGAATTGCCTTTTTTAAGAGGGTTGCCTTGGGTTTGATAAATTAATTGTTTTCATTCATTGTATTAAAAGCTGCCTTATTTGCACCTATATCAGCAAAGACTTGTATTTGGATTTCACAGAACCTCTTAACTGCAGCATTTTGGCTTGCTTTTGAGAAAACATGATGAGGTAGATCTCAGCTGATGATCTAGTAAATCTCACATAAATGATTGCTGAGAGAGGCTGAGGGAAAATAAATAGAAATCATTTTTAGGGTGTGGATCAATGTAGGAATTTATGTGTCTCCATTTAGTTAACACATTTGTATCCAGAAGTGATGACTTGCATCATGTTGCAGTGATTTATTGCATTGATTTCAGAGGAGTTTCTATGTTGATAGTATGGATGCATAGGAGGCCACGAGGCAATGCGGCACCGCAGAGTTTCCTGGCTCCAGCTCTGCCAGAGTGCACCTCAGTCACATGAAGAGCTGGGACTCACCAGCGAGTGCCAGCAGCACCCTCACAGGCTGTGCCCCTGGCTCCAAGGTCCATGCTGGTATTCTGCCAGGGTGTACGGGTTCTTTGCAATTGCAGCCTCCAAAGAGGATCCCAAAGAAGGTTTTGCTGTTCAACAGAATAGATGTTGAGGGCTTGTCTACAGCAAGTTGTTGTGCTTGCCTGCAGCAATAATGTCAAAACAGTTTGCTTATTTTATGTGAATGTTTTTTTTCGTTCTAAGATGAGCTTGATTTTTCTAATCAGCTTAAGGTAGCACAGATTGTTTAGAGATAAAAAGAAACAAACCACTCTGAAGGACTATCAGCCTAAAGGTTGGTGTCAGTTAAGTTAAAGCTATATAGGCAAAACAGTGCCTTTTGGGCTGTTGACCACTCTGAATTACAAGGTGTGTTGACTTTCACAAGACATTAATATTTCCACCACAGACCTGAGCAGGTAGGAAGGTAGTGTTCTCCATTAGGACTTAAGATATCTCCTGGGTCTTTTAGTCCAGGTGCTTACTGTCATATTTTTTTTTATAAGAAAAAGCATCAAGCTTTCTCTTACAAGCGGTAAAGTTTCTTTTTTCCTGCGCTCCTAGGATCTTCCTAGGACTCTAGCCCCTAATTTTGTACGTTAGACTTGCAGTCAGTTGGCAGACATTTGCTGTCAAGCCAATATTCTCCATACCACTTCCTGCTTACCAAGCAGTAGGTTGGCTGGGGCTGTTTGAGACCGCTGAGCTGCATGGTGTGTTGCTGGACCGTCTCTGCTGCATTTCTGTTTTGCTGTGTTCCGTCAAGCAGTGTCACTGAGATGGGGCTCAGATTGATCCCCACAGACACAGGTTGAAACAGGACTTAATGATGAGTGCTATTTTACTTTCAACTTCTATACCTATATGTCCATTGGGATGTCAAACAAAATGTTATTAATAAATACAAGTATTTGCTAGTAAGGATGCCTATAGTCAAGAGTTGTCAAAGTGGTCTTGATTTTTCTGCTGCTAGGGTCATCTGAACACATCATATTGAAGTATAAAAAGAATCTGTTCAGTTGGATTTGTTTTTTAAATTCCTCAAAGCCTGATTTTCCTCAAATGCTTCCTTAGTTAAATTATTGTAAATAAGAACATTTAGGTGCCTACTAATCACCAACAGCAGCTAATATATTTCTCAATTAATCAAGTAAATCCTCTTAAATGCAGTTTAAGGACCATTTTATGGGGATTCTCAGTGATTCCTCTGCAAATATACATAAAAATTTCATTTGAGACCTTACCCGGTGCTCTTTGGGAAACAAAGCTTTTCTCCTCCATCTAACAACCTATTGTATTGAGAGCTGTGCAGCATTCAGAAGCAGTGAACCTGTATACCTACAAAATTTACCATGTTCTGCAGCTTATAATATTCATGCCTCCACTGGTTTCCTAATTGGTAATAGGGAAATGCAAAGAGGCCAAGCAGAAAAGCACTACAAATCCTCATTCCTAAAAATCTGCAGAGCTATTCAAATCGAAAAGAGGATACAATGTGTTTTAGATAATTCTTCTTTGATTCAGTCCTTAACCAAAGTAATAAAGTTGTTGAGCGTAGCAGAGGCTTAACTAAAATACATCAAGTCTGTAGCCTCATTTTTTTTTTCTCTCAAAGAAAAAAATCCTCTTGAATCCTTTCAAAAATCCCTCAAACATTGAATGGAAGATGCAACTGAAAACATGACAGGAGAAGCCTCTTCATGAGTTTACAGGGTACAGAAACAGTTCAAATCTCAGAGACTCCAGGCAGCCCCTGACTCAGACTTCCAAAGGCAGCTTCTGTCCTGCAAGAGTATCTGGGGAGAGTGTCTCTTCATCCTCAACCTCTTCTTCTTGTCCCAGGATTTAGAAAGATATGTTGCGAAGTCTTATGCTGATGGCCATTGCAAGAGTCCTCTTCCTTTGCAGCTAGCAAAGTCAATAAGAAGTAGCTGAGTATCAAGGTGCAATTTGTAGACTTCTAACTGCCAAAAATCAATTGTCTGCAGGCATTTTTATTTTGATGTTGGGAGCACTGCATTGTTAACTCGTCACGGAGGTATCATGAATGATTTCTGCTGCTTCCTGCCTCTGCATTTACATTGTCACAGTGCTGCGTATTTGCTGTTCTGAACTGTTGTGCTAATTAAAATTGCTTAAACAAGGACTTTGTATATTTAATGGCTCTATTCTGTAACACAGAATGCTTCTGATGTCATATTTTGCAAAATATAATCTTTACTCCTCCTATGTCACTACTTTGAGTTTTCAACAAGGTTCTCTTGATTTAAGAAACTCTGAACTGAAAAATCTCTTTAACAAAATAAAAAGTACAGAATTACTACACAAAGATAGAGTTTCCCACTTCTTTCTCCCAGGGGTATTCTCATAAGATGCTCCCTGTGCAGTCAAATATTTTTTTTTTTACTATAAATCCTCAGAAGTATTTTTATGGTGATATATTGGCTCTGACTTCTGGAGGGCACCTGAGTTTCATTTCCCTGGGAGCTTTTATTACAGGTGCCTTTGGAAGGGTGATGGCTAGACATAGAAATCAAAAATAAAGGTGGAAAAGAATTGCTACTTGTCAGAGACCTTATCTTTCCTGCCAGTCTACAGGGATCTGTGAAATGGCCTAGATTACAGATCAGTAATGGAGTGCTTGCACCCAGCTAAGACAGACCAACACCTCATAAACTTTAAAACGCAGTATCGGTACTTGATTGGTTGCTTGCTGAGATGAGCTTTACCGCTTTGCTCCTCCAGCTGAGATCTGGGGAATATTTATCTTCTCGGTAGTATCAGTAGATGGGGAGCTAGCTGGTCTGGTAGTCTTGCCAACCGTCTGCAACGACATCTGTTAAAATGCTCTAAAATACTATGCAAATGCATTACCTTCCTAATTTATTTTTCTGGTGATACCAGTTGCTGGAGTTGCTAAAGGATTGCTACATGGGACTGTATAAACGGTGTCGTCCAAGGGAATAGTAGCACCTGAGAAAGTGTCCTCCTGTAGCAATGCTTGACTGACTTTGTTGAAGTTTGACAGAGGATGCTTTGTCTTGTTGGTGAGACTGGCACAGTGCTAGGACAGCAATGCATATCTATTTTTTTTTAATTCTGCTTTTACTGAATTGAGTGGCCATAAGTGTGGTAGATGTTTCTGGTTCTGATACATAGCTGAACGCGCAGGTTCAGAGGAGTTCATGTATGATAGTCGTGCTAAAAATGGCATGTTATTATTCTTAATGTTCTCCCTTTGAGCTGTTTTAGATAATCTTGTGAAGGAACTTTACATACAAGGTTGCTTAGGGTGGAAAATACACATTTCTCAATTTATAAAAATATGTTTGGTGCTTACAATTAGATTGCACTTCTACACTGGCCCATTTCTAAACAGAAAGAGATGATGATTACCTATTACAGAAAGTTAGGTAAATGTTAACAGATCTGTACTGAAAATGTAGTCTTTCCTGCTTGCTCTGCAGTGGTGTTAAGAGCTTTCCAAATATTATCCTCTGCTCCTCGGCAATTGCTGCAGGATAACTAAAGACCTTCAAGCGCCAGCTCTGTGCGTGCTGTGCTAGACGCTTTCAGGCTGTCAGTTGTGGCACTGGGAGTGAGGTAGTGTTTGCCACCTTTATATTGAGTGACTGAAGAAGTGTAATGGAAAGTATAGGTGGTCAGACACTTTGACTTCAGAAAAATATGGAAGATTTAGGAAATCTGCATCCCAAATTCTGT
>NW_010523852.1:137064-143300 GCF_000687285.1 Phaethon lepturus | reverse complement strand
AGGAATGGGGCTGGACCATGAGAGGGAGCAAGCCAGAAGCTGGAGTGACCCAGCACAACCTGTGCCCTCCCCAGCCACGATGAGTGCTGAGTGGGAGAGACGAGTGCTGGTGATGGGGTCCAGCAACAGCTCCCGGCGCAGTGAGGGGATGAATCAGGGCCAGGCTTTCTCTGGGAGCTGGAGATAAGGCTGCAGTATGGGTCCAGCCTGAGCAGAAGTGGGTTTAGGATGAGGGTGCCTGGGAGCATGGGTCCTGGTGCAGCCCAGTCAGGTAAATTAAGGCTTGTAGGTGCCCTGAGAGGCCCAAAATGTGTCTTTCACACAGAAAGCACATCTTGTGCACCTCCTTCTGTGATATTTATTCTTTTTATCACAGCTATTCATGGTACTGTGGCTGCTGTAGTTTCTGTGTGTTTATTAAGCATGACTGAGCATTAGTAGATGAAGATTTACCTTTTTCTTATCTCTTTAAATGCTCACTTGTTCCTTTCTTTGATTATCCCTGTAGGCATATTAACACAGAATTTGTGCCTTGATACTTTATCACTGCAAGGTATATGTGAAATTCTCACAAGATAGCTGATGATCTCTTTTGCATTGCTAAGTGGTGACAGCAGGACCTCAGGATCATAGGAGAACCAGCAAGAGTCTACTGTAATATTTATAATGCTCTTTAAAAGCTCTGTGAAGCTTGGAAAAGTCATGGGAGAAACACCTGTGCGGCAAACATCAATTTTCATAGGATCATCGGGCAATTGAGTGTGCAAGGCAGCTCAAGAAGACTCTAGCCCAACCTCTTGCTCAGAGCAGGGTCAGCTGTGGGATCAGACCAGGTTTCTCAAGGATTGATCCAGTCAGGTCTTGAAGCCCTTCCAGGCTGAAGGCTGCACTGGGTGGCAACTGCCTCACTGTCTTCATGGGGAAAAAGTTTTTTCCTTATATCCCATCTGAACTTCTCTTCTTTCAGCTCTGCCTGTTGTCTGCCATCATCCCACTGTGCAGCATTGAAGAGCTTGGCTCTGTCTCTCTATGACCTCCCCATAGGCAATGGGGACAGTTGTTGGGTCCCCTCAAAACCATTCCTTCTCCAGCCTGAATAAGCCCCAGTCCCTCAGCCTTTCTTCTCAGGACATGCGCTCCAGCCCCTAGCCATCCTTGGTGTCCCTCTTCTGCACTTGCTCTAGTTTATTAAAGTCTTCCCTATCTTGCATTGGGGGGGATTGGATGCAGCGTCCTAGATACAACCTCACAAGTGCTGAGTAGAGGAGATCCCTGGACCTCCTGCCTGTGCTTTTTTCAGACAGCTTAGGGTGCTGTTGGCCCTTTCACATTTCACACCTTTCCTTTCACGTTGCAGTGTGCCTAGGAGGGGGCATAGACTCCTCTACATTTTTTTTTAAATGAGTGCCACCTCTTCTGTTGTGAGTGGAAATGTACCTAAGATTAAAAATTGTCTGAGGGTTTTTGTTAACTTTTGTTAGTTACTCCCAGAATGATAGAGCACCTGGAGCATCACAGAGCATTTGCAGCACAGTTCCAGGTAGGAGCTGGGTTAAGTTGAAGAAAGAAGAATAAATAAGACTAATAAAAACTCAACAAAATTATGAATATAGATTTATTGAAAGTCTTTAATGGCGTGGAATTAAAAGGGATTCATTCTGTTAAAATAGGTGAAGAATTGGTAGATAAAGCCCTAACTTTTTTAAAATATGTGTATCAGTTCTGCTCTGAAAAAGATTGCTAGTGAGAAGTCCTATGACAGAGTAACTGCTTCCTACTTTGGTGTTTTTAATGACAGTTTATTCTTGAAGGGGGAAAAAAAACAGGCCATCAAAATAATACCCACTGTTGTCAAATTAAATATTGGGCAGCCATGAACCCATAAAAATGGCTGAGTCTGCATCAGTCATCTGAGCTCTCTGGTTCATTTTGGTGCAGAATCAAGTTTTAAGAGGGCCTTTAGAGTGTGAACACAAAGTGTGTGAGGTTTGTTTATGAAGAGATGAAGTGCTAAACCTTCTAAACTGAAAACAGCAATTTATTTAGGACCAAGTAATACTTTGGTATTATTTTTTTTTATGTACAGAGGATTTTTGGAAATTGAAATAGCTGGAAACGGCTACTTCAGGTCTCCCAAGTGAGAGCTAAAGCTGCAGGTGATGTTCCAAGGGTTATGAATTAGATAGTTTCTGTTCATTCATTTAAGGTCATGATGAACTTGTAGCCTTCAGTAAGGAGACTTGAGCCAGCCAGAAAAAGATTGAATTACTTCTCGTCCCATGGGAGGCTCTTTTGATGGAGACTTCAGGCACTTGGGGGACAGTGTGGAGCAGCTTGCACAATGTCCTCTTGGCTATGCCCCAAACCATCAAACCTTTTTCACTGGTTTTCATTGCCAGCATTTGCTTAACCTTCACCAGCCCCAAGATGAACACAGACAAATAAAAAAGGAGACAGAAAAACAGTCCAGATGGAAAAAGGTGACCAGATGTTTTGGTGAGGCTGGGATGATCCATTAACAAGAATTCTGTTTTGTTGCCATAAGCATAAAAATTATTCTTATGCATTGAAATACACCAGTTTTCATTATCCCAGACCTTTTTTTTTCCCTTTCAGACACACGTACACTTCTGAAACTGCACTCTACTTTTCGTTGCATCATGGGTATAATGGAAAAGAAATGGTTTCCTCACCTGACTGTAGGAATAGTTTCTAGAGAATGATTTCCTAAAGAGCAGCAAGCCTTGTCAGTTACTGATACAGTCTCTCTGAAAGTGTTCGGCCTTCTTGGGGCTGCTCCCAAATGATCAGAGCGGCAATTCTGACAGAACTCCTGCTCTGAATGTGCATGTTCAAATATTCATGTAAGTTATTGTTTGTGTTTATTCAAATAAAAAGTGTAAATTATCTGGAGGATCCATAACCCTTGAACATTAGTATTTTTAACTCTGTTAATGGGAAGTATAGTTGTAGTTGTTAGCAAGAATGAGAGTGTTTCAGACTATGTAAATGTGTGTACCTAAAGAGACTCCTGAAAGAAGTGTTTCCTTGGGTGTCATAACCTTCAATTTTCCTCATGTTAATAAATGACAATTCAGTCTTAGATCAGAAATAAAATATGTAATTTGGACATATTCTTATTCGCAGGAGAGTCCTAAGATGACTTCCTGATGGCAGGCCATCAAAGCATGAAATTAAGAACGAAACAAATAATTCAAGAACAATAGACAGGATATGTTTGCATCTAGAGTACCCAAATTTACTTGAGGAGCAAACCTGACACAAACAAAGCTTCAGTCAGTTACTTATGAATTAAAGGTAAAGAGACCATTTTGTGAAATAAAATAATTTGGCTTCCCCAGGGCTACTTTCTGACTCCATTGATGTGGTTAGGTACCTTTCCACGTTTTGTAGAGATTGCACACATTTAAGAACAATGTGAGAAAGAACAGATTCTTGAAATAGATTACTGACTGCAGTTGTGCCTTGGCCTTCTCAGCTTTGTTTCTTGTCCCACACAGCATGTGTTGAAGAACCTGTATGTGCTTTTTTTTGGATGGTTAGTTGTCTGTGTGTCTTTTCCTTTGGTAGGATTAGGCATTGCAAACATGTCAGGTTCTTGACAGCCAAGTGCCAAACTTCAGTGCGTAAGTGTAGCAAAGTCATATCTTAACCTAACAGCACGGAGATAAGTGTACAAGAGAGATTATTGTGCTGACCTGGACATGGGGTAATGCTGCAGGTGGTCGCATATGTGAAAAAAGAAAGCTGAGATTTGTCCTCTGAGCTTATTCAACGTAGAAGAAGGAGACAGAAAGACTGTTGGGTCACTGCCTCTTCCAAGGCAAAGCAGATTGCCTATGACTGTATTTCAGATTATCTTCCATCCTTTCAGATCTAGTCTCCATCCTTTTGTAGCCTGCACTTGCTGCTGTGTCTCTGTGGTGCTTTCCCAGCCCCTGGCATGATTGCTGTACTGCTCCAAGTTCCTTCACAGATGAAGGCGCAAATGGAAGAGGTCCAGTTGCATGTCAGGGTGTAGAGAGCAAATATAGAGAGATGTCTGTCAGGATGCAGTTTATACTTCAGTCTCTTCAGTTAATAAACAACACCAGTTTGGTATCACACACTTTTTGGTGCTTGGCTTGATCACTTTCTTGAAACTTGCACTTTAAGTGAATGGTTGTGTAAGTTCACCAAATTGGGATTTGCTTCTTTTTGATACAGTTTCAAATCTAATATGTAATATTAAGTCTTTACTTCTTATTTTAACAAAAAGTTTGCTTATCTGTCTTCAGAACCTTATTTCCGTGACTTTGTGGCATATGTAGTAATGTCTTCTAATAACCACTCTGCTGCCAGAGCAGCACAAAGCACTCCAAGTTTATATCACCAGGGCTTCACAGAGTACTGAGTGCATTCCAGTTCTCGGAGATTTACAAGACCAGAAGTTTGAAAAGGTTCACACTCACAGGAAACTGCTGTTCTCACAATTGAAACTTGCTGTGAATCTCCAGAAAAACTGTGAATTGAATATATTTGTACTGGTTTGCATGGGTTCACTGGCTTGCTTAAATTTGTGTGTACAATTGCAGCTCACTTCTGTGCAATTAAACATGTACACAAATTTATGGTGCCTTGCAGTACTGGTTGTTCTTCAAAGCTAAATGGCTGGCGTGTACGGTGTGCTCTCAACCTGCTGTTGAAGGTAATACCACATTTGCTGAAGAGAGCATTGCTTTACGTGTGTATTTGCAGTACACCATAAGGTTACTCATGCAAAAGACAGTCTTTCTTCTGCATTGTTTTGTAAGGGGGCAGGGCTTTCCCTTCATCACAGACACAGCCATTCCTGCATTCATTACCTGTTTGACAGGATGCTGCTCCTGGGACTGTTATAAATTAGTATAGTATATATTATGATAATGAAAAGGGGCAAGAGAGAATAAAAGAGCTGAACGTAAAGAAAATTCATTGGGAAGAAATAGAATTAGTGCAACAAGGAGCAGGGCAATTCCTGAGGAATAAAAGAACTTGACAGCTTGTAAGTGACAGACGTAGAGAAGTGAGAATAGATAATATGAGCAGGTACAAAATATTTGCTGGTTAGTAGACAACTCTGGGCAGATAAAGAAATAGGTGAATAACAGAGAGGGGACATACAGGAAAAGGAAGTCTTTCATGATGTGAGTTTAACATAAGAAAGTGAAATAACTTCTTCCCACCTTGTTCATATTTAAGGTTAGTGTGAACAGGAGCTAGTGGCTTATTGATGCATCCATGTATAGCGCAAAAAAAAAGCAAGCCATCCTGTAGATAAAGTGCGTAGCAGATGTGCTCGGTCTTTTGCCTTCAAGGATTCTTCTCTGAAGGCTTATAGTAGTTAACCTCGAAATGAACAGCTCAGTTGCTCACTGAAATAATTAACTCAGATGAATCTCTCTCTACTAAGTCAGCAGTGCAGAGGTCTACAAGCAGGGTGCCTGCAGAAACATAAATGTGCAAGCTGTTTGTAATCCTTACAAGTTTGATATTTAAAAATTGAGATTGTTTTCACAACAAAACATCTTTGTGCATTGTTGAGGCAGGAAAAATTACATGCAGAAAATTCAACAGAGAAAGAATTTTCTCCTTTTCTTGAGGTGTTTTATTTATTTAATTTAAAGTAATTAGATTTTAAAACAACAAGTGAAATTTTGGTCTGATAACAAGCCTGCAATAGTTCATTTTAAAGTCTAATTTAAACAAAGAATTGACTGACTAAAAAGCTTAGGCTGCATGTGTTTTGAAGGAGACTAAGATACCATTATCCTAGTGTGATAAGATAAAGTACCAGATGTGTGCAGGACAATGTTCCTTGTTCCATCTTGGATTTTTTTTTTTTAATTGTTAATTTGTCCTTGTCTGAAGAAGTTTTTGAATAAGTATATGTTATCTTCTGAAAAGGAGAGAAGGTTTTCCCCTTTGTGCAGATAGGGATGTTTGAGTTACACAGGTGCAATTCCTGTTCTCTCTCCTTCCTGTCCGCACCACCCCCACCCCCCCCCCCCCCGCCGGCAGAGTTTGGCCCTGTATAATCTTTCAAGCGATCCAACTGCATTATTTCCCTCCTGGTTTGGGAATGTGAATAAAGTTATGTATTTCCCATTTCTTGACTGTTTTGGCATTCTTCCCCAAAAGGGAGGAAAAACCTTCCAGCGTTTCCTTTGGCCCAAAAAAGCAGAACCATCTGTTGC
>NW_010523852.1:108306-137009 GCF_000687285.1 Phaethon lepturus | reverse complement strand
CCTTAGGGGGCGGCCCCCAGCCCCCCCAGCCCTTCGTGGGAAGGGGAGCAGCCATCTTGGGGTGCCCGCGGCGGGGAGAGGCAAAGCCGGGGGTACCTGGGCTGTGCTGGCCAGAGGAACGCGTCACACCCTGGCAGTGGAGAAGTGCTAGGGATGAAATGCTCTCAGAGGTTTTCGAAAGGAAAAAAAAAAAAAAAATTAAAAAAATCTGATCCTCGCATTGGGTAAAGACACCTGCTTGGCAAGGAGGGTGACTGGGAACGATGGGCTGTGTGCTCCCCTCCTCTCCCCGCCCAGGGAGGAGCTGCAGTTGTTTCGGGCGACGCTGGGGAGAAAGACATGTAAGCCATGGCTGCCGACCCGCCATTTTCATGTCAGGTAACAGGTTCCCTCTCAGAAGGGCTGGCAAGAGGCAGTCTGTCCCGGCCGCGGCTCTCCAAGGGTTGCGCAGGGCCTGCCCTGGGCCTTGGGGGAGATGGCTGGGCGCAGCGCGAGGCGGCCGGCCAACAGGGAGGTTTGAAGCACAGAAGAGCTATGGCGTCCGAGTCTACCCTCCCTCATGACTTTGAAGATATTGTGAATTTATTCTGACTGCTGTTTTATTCGATTGTTACATTTTTTTCTGCAAAAGTAAATATTAAGTAGCCTGTTGAGAAAACTAGAAGGTTGCAAAAGGGTTTTAAGGCTTGTGGGAATGTATGAGAGAGCTCATTTTCCGAAAAGCAAATAATTGCATTACTGTATTCAGATGATGCTGAAAACTAAACAGTCAAATGTTTGTGCTCACACTCTCTCAAGGCTCTGACTCCCAAACAAATTACGGCAGCTCCACAAATTACTGTGTTTCAGTGGTCCCACCAACTGCCCATGTGCATGCTTTCAACTTGTGGCTGATGCAAAGCAATGCATTCTCTTTTAATCCTTTTTCTTTTGGGTTTAAGCTAACTAGCATTAGCTTGTTTGCTGAGAGCGTGCACATGGACACTGGGGGGTTCAGCTGACTTGTGGTAATTTTGTTAAGCTACAAATGAATGAAACTTAATTGAGAACCTCAGTCACACACACACAGAGTACTGCTTGCCTGCTGCTTGGGAGTTAATGAAATGAAATCCACAAAGAGAGGATTGAAAGCACAAGAAAAACACAGTCTGAAAGCACAAGACTGTTTAAGGGCCTATAGGTTTAGTCCCCTCCTTTGCTATAGACTTTTTTGTTGTAGAGGGCATATCATGGGTTGTCTTTGTCTCTGTTTCACGTCATATAAAAGCGAGGATGATAAATGACAATTTTGTATTTCACTTGGAGTGATTGGGGCAATAAATGCATTGAGGGCTGGAAATGCCTAGATGACTACAAAGAGTAAGAATAAGCTGCCAAAGCCAGGTAACTTAAAAAACAATGTAAGCCTGGTCAAGCCTCCATTAATGAATGTGAAACCCCATTTAGATATATCGCTTCACATTTTGGGGGCAAAAAAAGGAAAAAACAAAACCTCAGATTTCATGAGAACACTGAGTCTGGATGCTGTTCCCTGTGCCTCCACACACAATATCATCTTTATGTATTCCCCACTCACAGATGACATGAGTATTAAGAAGGAAAAATGAGCATTGTATATCTAGCATATGAATTCTGCCAATATGTGATGCATTAAGCTTCATCAAAGTGTTTGAGGTCCAAGAGAGCATACTGATATGGAAGCCACATTAGATTTGATTATTAAATGACTTGAAAGATAGATGTAGGTATTAATGTAGCACACCTGCAGTTCTTCTCCATGCACTTTGATCTAGCAGATGATAATTTGTAATGGCATCACCTTAACCCTGGGTCCACCTGCAGTTTGTTAGGATGGCAGCCAAGGTACATTATGACTCTGTTACAGGCAACCAAGCTGTCTATCAACTAAAAAAAAAAAAAAAAAATCAATTGTCATTTATCAGCAACCCTTCAGCCAGTGTTACTTGTGAGGTGCTGGTGCTGCCCACTTGTTTCCACATCTGCTTCATAAATGTCTGTGATGCTTTCTTCCCTATCCCCCTCCCTAGCAATTCCCATGTATTTGGCTTTTTTGCACGCTGGTATTTGGAAGCACCACTAATGACAGCGGATGCAAGAATGGTTTCTGGCTGGCACGAGCCGCGTGCCTGCTGTTCAGGAGTGGTGCTCCACTAGGCTGCAGCTGACAGGAGAAGGTCCTCAGCACAGGGTGGAACAGGTAAGAGGGACACTTCTGAGTCTTGTCGTCTGGCAGTTTGGCAGGAGGAGCAATCAGACTCATGTCAGTAAGACAAGAATTTTAATTGAGAATGAGGCCACTCAAGCTCATTAAGCTGGTCTTAATTTGTAGCTTAAAGGTAGCTAGTTTCCATTAAAACCAGATATAAATATATGCATAGAGTTTGACCTGCTGGCTGCCTTGGGTTTTGCTTTCCATCACAGAGCTTCCTGAGGGCTAGCCATCCTCCCAAGGGAGCAGAGAAGCAGGGAGGAAAAAGATGAAATTCCCACTGCAGAGTTTTCAGCAGAGCCCTTGGTTTGGGGAAAGTTTTTGCTTTCCTTCCAAGGGAAAAGACAAAGCTCTGATGACCCAGAGCCCTTCAGCTTGGGCTGAGACAAGTGCATGCCTTCAGTGAAAGACGAATGGTTTTGGTGAGTCCCAGGTCTCCTCCTTGCTCTTCTGTCCTCCTTCTGTTGTGATGGTGCTGTTTTGGAAATATCTTTACTTCTCTCTTACAGCCTTAGGTAACTTGTAAGAAAATCTTTCAGTTACCACAGTGAGAGCAACTAGGGCTTTCCTTCTAAGTCTTTGTGCTAGGAGGAAAACTTTTTACCTGTTTGCATCCAGCTGGCAACTTAGCTAAATTAAAGCAGAGGACGTGGAGGTGAGTACTGTGCTACCAGGTGTTTCACAGAGTATGCTCCTCACTGTGGCCTAGGTTTTATTGGCAGCTTGTTTTTCCTTTTAACATCTTCATCCTCAGTTTCTTGCGAAGAGACAGAGTGCACACACATTTTCCAAATTACCATGTTAGAAATTCCTCTCTTGCTAAAGGGCAGTATTGCTATTTTCCCTTTTGCACCAACAACAGTTCTCCAGGTGTGTTATTCAAATGTCAAACACAAAGGTGTTTGTTTCAGACAATGTCAGGTACATGTCATATGCATGCACAGCATGAAAAATGGTCCTCCAGTCTGTTGTTTTGTTCACGTGGTCATCTCCAATATATGGTAGAAAACAGTTGTATGTGTTTGTGGAGTATGTTGTATTACAGGCATTACACAGTACCAGGCTTTGGACATTCACCTCATCCCCACCTCTCTTTTACTCCTCTTGTCTGCAGGGATCATCTCTGGGCAAGAAAAGTGTGTGTCTGCAGACCAGGTAACAGACATGCTTAAAAGGTAAAATAGGGACTCAGCTGAAAGATAGGTTTGCTAAGGTTGCTAAAGAAATTATAACATCAAGTTAATAGATTTTACGAAAGTCATGGAGGAAATAATTGCCTGTATGTATAGCTATAGTGCAGAGGAAATTCAAGAAAGCATATAATGAAGCTGTAAACAGATCCCGTAGCCTGGGATAATGTCAGATCTTCTGAAAGTTCAACCTTTCTGAGTTGTTTTTTTTTGTTCCCCCCTCACCTGGTTATGACATAGTGATGTTTCAAATCTGAGAAATAAGAACAAAGCCTCTTCTCTGCAGATGTATATCTACATAACATTCATATCATTACATAGAACTACTTATACTTGTATATACACTTATAATTATACTTACATAATTACATATAACATAGTAGTTCCAGTTCTAAATACACTTGTTGTAAATATTACCTTTAGAAAACTTAATACTTTCTCATTGAATGAGACCACTCTCCCTCTACAAAATATAATCAGAGTGAAAGAAATACATTTTCATCACTGTTCTTTGTAGTGTTCACACAGTTCTTTCTAAGGTTGTCCAAGCTGACAGTTGCAAACATTTCTCTGTATACTACTTTTTCAACCTGCTAAAATAGTGTTTTGTGCAGTTAGGTGTACAATTTTGTAATCTGCTGCTCATTTCAGAGTATTCAGAAAATAAGATGATAATAGTTCTTCAATTATGTTAAATAATAGTAAAAAAAGAGAGGTAGTTTAAAGATCACTGGATTTATAATTCCCTAGGTTTTGGAGCCAGGCAGGAGGCAGATAATCTAAAACATGCATAGACTTACAGTCAGGGAAACCATAGCCAAACATTATGAGGACAACTCTGTCCTTCAGTCAGCATGTCTTAAATTGTGAACAACAGTTGATAATGTCCTTCAGGAAGGATGTCTTTCCATTCCCTGAAGCTATAAGATACATGACATCACCAGTGATGAATTCCTGGGGCCGCAGGAGACCAGAATGCCCTTGGATCCCCTGTTCTCTGGTGTCCTCTGGAGAGGGCTCCTCATGTGTGTCATTGTTGAGGCAAGTCTGAGGATGCTTCTTGGTTTCCTTTAAAAATTTAAATGACAAAAAGAATGTAAAGCAATTCCCCAGCTCCAGACATTTGACAGAGTAAAAGGCAACGAACGTACTCATGTGGGTCTACACCCAGAACAGCATAGCTCCACAGCTTAGTGGAACCCATTTATCAAGTAAAGCTATTCAATTAAATAAAAATCCCAACTGATTCTGACAGCCACCTGGTGGTGTGTATGCCATTGCCAAAGCTAACAACACATCAAGTGAAAGAGCTGATCATAGCTACAGGCTAAATCCTGCACAAAACTAGGAGTTGTCCGATCATACCCCATTTTAAAGGGAATGGTTTGCTATTTACTGCTAAGCAGCCGTGTTGCAGACCTTACGCTACAATTACGGTTGTGCTGGCATTGCCTGCCCGCCTTCCTGTTTACGGCATTCTTGGGCATCTTCCATGTGTGCAACTTCTCAGATAACTTGTCAAAATAGAAATGCATTCCCACGGTTTTGGTGTGAATGAAGGAGTCTGTGAAGACATTTTGTTTTAGAAGAGGTATAGGTTACATTTTACAATGTACTTGTGCCTCAGGCTAAGGCAAATACAGTGGAGGGTCCCTTAAGAGTCTCATTTATCTGGGGGTCCCTCAATACCAATGCCATTAGTAGTAATAAAGCAAGCGTGTAACGTTCAATGATTCTGCTCAGTGAATGCTCCTGGAAATGGTGAGCCTTATCCAGATTTCTCTGCTCTAAGAAGTAAGTGGAAACATGTTTAGATTTTAAAAAAAAAAAAAAAAACTGAAGGTTTTCTTAGGTTATTTCCAGCAATTAGCAAGCTGTGCTAAAGGAGCGAAAACATTCAAACTGTAAGTCAAAATTTTAACTGCAGAGAGATTAAGTTCAGATTCTTTCTGTTTTATTCTGTGGCTTTGCTACATTGTTTTATTTGAAATGCCTTATCTGCCTGTAAGTGGTTTAATTGCAGCTTATTATTTCAAATGTATTTTTCTTTATATTCCTTATAAGCCAGTTTTAAGTACCTTCAGCAGAGATGTGCAGAGCCTCTCAGATTAGGTGTATGAATGCACATATAGCACTTCTATTCCGTGTAGGAGACTAATTCAAAATGTGATTTTATTTTTAAGCAACCATTTATGACCTGCTTTAACTGACTAAATAATTTGTGATTTGTCAGGCGTGTGTGAGATGTATATATCATGAGTGATTATCTGACATACCCTCCTTCAAACACATAAAGCAGGAGCAAGTCTCATCTTACATCTTTGTACAAAACCATCAAATTTTGACTGCTAAAAAAATTTGAAATGAAAATTCCTTTTTCAGTTTATAACCAGCTTCATCTAATACCTAGCGAACCCACTGTAACTCATTGAGTGCTTGTAGAAATGTCTGGGCTGAGGCCCAGAAATCCCAGTCCCTCAGAATAGTTGACCTCTCTTCTCTCACGCTTCAGCTCCACACCCCCAGATTAGGTCCACAGGGTCATGATGTAATATGGGAGATTTAGGTATCTGGGGGAGAAGTTCTCTGGAAATTAAGGAGCAGCTACCTCTGCTAGCCTGGGGTGAAATGCTGGGCTTTTTCATCCTCTCTGCTGGAGTCTGCAGGTGCTCAGCTGGCCACAAGCAGCAGACCCCTCTTTCTGTTCTCTCTCCTTTTCACGAGGAAAGAAGGGGAGAGGAAGGACAGAGAGGAACAGCGGCAGTATGACAGTGGCACATGTCCAGTCTTGCGATCAGGCAAAGAAAGCACCTGCCGCAGGGTGTGCTTTCTATGGCTGTCCACATGCTTTTAACTGAATTTTTGACTTCGGCTATAAAACCTGCTAGCACTGAAGGCATCTTGTGTCTGACTCAGCCCTGTAGAGGCTAACTAGCTGGTACGGGTCAGTTTGTTTTAAGGATGTCAGTGGGGCTCAGCAAAGAAAGCCCTGTGGGCCTGCATCTCATTAATTCACATTTGACAAGACACACCAACAAGAAAAAACATTACTTCAGTTTTTAAATGCTAAATTTTTTCTGCAGAAGAGTATAGTGAAGCAGTCCACAATGGCTCAATGTCCAGATGGAGATCAGTGGTGGGTGGTGTCCGTCAGAGGTCCATACTGAGACCAGCACTCATTAATATCTTCATCAGTGACATAGACAGTGGGATCAAGTGCTCCCTCAGCAAGTTTGCAGATGACACCAAGCTGAGTGGTGTGGCTGACACGCCTGAGGGATGAGATGCCATCCAGAGGGACCTGGGCAAGCTTGAGGAACAGGCTTGTGCGAGCCTCATAAGGTTCAACAAGGCCACGAGCAAGGTCCTGCACCTGGGTCAGGGCATCCCCCAGTATCAGTGCAGACTGGGGGATGAAGGGATCGAGAGCAGCCCTGCTGAGAAGGCCTTGGGGTACTGGCCTTGGGGTACGTGTGAGGGAAAAGCTGGACATGAGTCAGCAATGAGCGCTCGCAGCCCAGAAGGCCAACCATATCCTGGGCTGCAGCAAAAGAAGTGTGGCCCACAGGTGGAGGGAGATGATTCTGCCCCTCTACTCCGCTTTGGTGAGACCCCACCTGGAGTGCTGTGTCCAGCTCTGGAGCCCTTGGCACAGGCAAGATACAGGCCTGTTGGAGCAGGTCCAGAGGAGGCCACAAAACTGATCAGAGGGCTGGAACACCTCTGCTATGAGGACATGCTGAGAGAGTTGGGGTTGTTGTGCCTGGAGAAGGCTGCAGGGAGACCTTATTGCAGCCTTTCAGTAATTCAAGGGGGCTTATAAGAAAGATGGGGACAGACTTTTTAGCAGGCCCTGTTGTAATAGGACAAGGGTAATGGTTTTAAACTAAAATAAGGTAGATTTAGACTGGCTAGAAGGAAGAATTTTCTACAGTGAGGGTGGTGAAACACTGGCAGAGGTTTCCCAGAGAGTTGGTAGATCCCCCATCCCTGGAAACATTCCAGGTCAGGTTGCATGGGGCTCTGAGCAACCTGATCTAGTTGCAGATGTCCCTGCTCATTGCAGGGGGTTGGACTAGATGGCCTTTGAAGGTCCCTTCCAACCCAATCTATTCTATGATTCTATTATCTTCAATTTACACAGACTTACAAAGGTAATTGGGGAGTATTGAAGGGAGCTGTGTCACTGCATGTGTCTAGAAGCAAAAATAAACTACTAGGAATTTAAAAATGGTCATATTTACTGTAAAACAAAAGAAAAAAGACAACATCAAACAGGGATCTTTATCTGAAAACTAAACCACATCTAGATTTCAATGAGCATTTTGAACTGGACTTTGGTAGTATTATAAAGAGAGTCTTTTTTCTTAGCCTATGTTTCCGTGTGGATCATGTGAGCTTGTTATCACCCATAACCTTGAGGTATAGGTGTGTGTGGTCAGGCAGCTGTTTGACCCTGGAGGAATGTAGAAACTCAGTACTTCACAAATTATTTCTTCAGTTTACAGAACAGTGTTGTAGAACACACTGCTGTGAAAGCTACTCTTTGTGAGTTTCTTTTCAAGTGCCTGCAAAAATTCTCCAAGATCTAGGAGGTCTAAGATGTCATATTGCTGGGGATATTTCTGCTTGATGGTAGAAATACGTTCATGGAAGAGGGAAGAGTCTGTTGTTTGAGAAAGGGAAAACATTCTGGATTTTCCTCCATCTGTGGATTGCAAAATGTTGTAGTAGTTGCTCTCACATCGTGCTCTTTTGGTTGCTCATGTTGTGGTTCTGTACAAAGGATGAAATACGTGCTGTGAAATAGTGGAAGTGAGCTGCTAACTTTAAGGACTTGGATTGTGCTAGCACAATCCATGTCATAAATTGTCAAAGTACGCAGGTCTACATTTGAAGAGAAAAGGTGCACTAACTAGCAGGAAAAATTTCCTGAACAGGAAGGTGTGCTGAACCAGTGGTCCTCACATTGTGACTTAGAGGGAACGTGACACGTGCAGGTAGCTGCCACTGATTTACTTCAAGTTTGCAGAAAAAGCTAAATATGGTGATGCCCACAGGGTGTTACTAGTAAGTAGGGACACTGGACTGCTCTGTGTGACTCCTGCTGATTACGTTATTTCAGAATAAATTGAATAAAATTCTGGAAAATGCACTGTCAGGAACTCTTTTGACCAGGAGTGAGGGAAACCATTAAGCAGTAAGAATCTCAGCCAGATGCTTCCATCTCATTTTATTGGAACATTTTAATGATTTACCATTTCCTCCACTGACTTTTATGACAACTTTGTCTTGGGTGTCAAAGTTTTTTTTAATTTAATTTTTAACATTATTTTTACTTGTGCCACTATTTCCCTTTCAAATGGGATCTGAATAGGGGTGGCTTTTCCCCAATGTTCGCTTCGTCAAATCAGCAGAGGCAATTGAACTAGAAGTTTCCTTTGATAATTTATGATCAAAGGATAATCTTCTTCCTGAGCAAGCCAATAAAACAAAGCATGATTTGATTCATTTCAGCTCATAAGCGCTTCTAAAAAACATGGAGATGGCAATGGGTGGTAACTTTTTTTTCAAGTCACAAAACTGGGAGCTGGGCTTTCTGGTTGGCCTTTATCAGCCTTCTCAGACTTCTCAAGAGGCCTTACTATTCGCTTACCTCATTCTTTATTTTTTAATATTAACATTTTTATAACTAACATTTATTCAAAGCTCCCTGTATGTTTTGGGAGATGTTAGCTTTTGTACTTGCTAGCCCAGCTGGTAGGACTCAGAGTCAAAACTGGAGGTCACCTTCAGAATATTGTGACTGTTCATCTCTTCTTATTTGCTTATCTGTAAAATGAGGATTATTTTCTGATTCACAGTAACAAAAACCTATGGCTATGTGTAAAGTACATTGAGAACTTCAAGGTGGCTTATAGGAAAGATGAGGACAGACTTTTTAGCAGGGTCTGTAGCGATAGGACAAGGGGTAATGGTTGTAAACTAAAAGAGGGTATGTTTGGGCTAGCTAGAAGGAAGAAATGTTTCACAATGAGGGTGGTGAAACCCTGGCCCAGGTTTCCCAGCGAGGTGGCAGATGCCCCATTCCTGGGAACATTCCAGGTCAGGTTGGACGGGGCTCTGAGCAACCTGATCCAGTTGCAGATGTCCCTGCTCACTGCAGGGGGGGCTGGACTAGATGACCTTTAAAGGTCCCTTCCAACCCAAACTATTCTATGATTCTATGGCTTGGTTAGAAATTGTTTATGTACAACAAATGCAAAAAACTCATCAGTTTATAGGTTTACAGGCTACCAGTGAAAGAAAATGTAATACTACGAAAACTGAAACAGAGTTTGGAAAATAATTTTATTACATTTAAGATTAAAAGTTCTTTTTAATTTCATCCAATTTTGCTTTTGGAAACTACAGAAACCATGGGGTTTTTTTCCAATTGTTTTTGTTTATCTGAATGTTTTGAGTGTGTCATGTGGGAGAAATAAAAGGAAACTCCTATTTTCTCACAGATGGAGAGTCAATACTTTCAGAAAATAAAAATTCTTCAAGATCAGCAACCCAAATTGATTGTTTCAAACAGCACTTTAAAATTTCAGTTTATAAATTCTACAGCAAATCATCTGGTAAACAAAATAGATATAGATATTTAGAAGAAAAAAAAAGAAGCAAAAGAAAAGGAGAATTAGGCTTTGTCCTGATACAGAAGGTGAATATTGGTCCCCCAGAGGGAGAAATCAGTAAAGGTTAGCTAATGTGTCCAACAGTCAGGGATGGGTGAAGGCAGCAGGAGTTCAAATCAGAGCATTTTGAGTGTGGGGGTGAACAGACAGTGAAACAGACTCCCCGAGAAACAAAAGTAAGGATGGAAGAAAGGCACAAGACCTTGAACAGCAATGCAGAAGGTTTGGAATTTTTCCTACTCACGGGAAAGCACTGACAGCAGCTTTAGGAGCAGAGGATGAAAACAGCAGGAGTGAAACTGAAATCTAACTAGCGTGGGTGCTCTTATCAAGAGGGTTTAGTCCCATTTTGCTTTTGCACTCTTCCTGGCGTGAAGAGACATTCAAACCTTGCCTTGCTAATGCAGTGTCTGTGCCGGGAGGGGTTTGGACCATGTGTCCAGTTTGTATCACTGCTCACTTCATGTGTTGACAGGCTGTCATATGCCCTGAGGCTTTTTCTTCCATCTCTTCTTTTCTTCTCCAGTTGACGACTTTTCCTTTCTCTAGCTTTATGTGAGAAATCACTTGTGCTTACCAAAATAAATACAATCTCAGTGAATTAAAGAAAATGGATGGCAAGTTTCTAAAGAAATCTTTCAATTTCTTATGTTGCATTAAATATTAAGACATTTTTTGCCTGTAACAAAGCTATTCTTGTCCTTATTGCTGCATCCCATCTGATTGGTTATTCACATGGTAAACACTTGGTAGTGTTTGTGTATTTGCTTTATAGCAATAGCTTACTCATGACAGACCTTTCTGTGTGTCTAGTGCCTTAGCATACTGTTGCCTTTTAGTCTGGCGCCTCAGTAGACTTTAGACTATTTAATTACAAAGGGATGAATGAGAGTGGAGGAGCAAAACAACGATGGAGAAGCAAAAGGATGTTAGTGAAAAAAACAGACAAAAAGCTACATGTTTTAAACTACAACAGTAACAGATTTTGTTCCAACTGGTAATGAGGCAAATGCAGAAGCCAGTGCAGCTGCTGAGACTGTAAACCAAAGAATTTCTGGGGAAGAAATTGATTATTCCACTCAGCAGGACTATTTGGACGTTAATTTGTCCAGTGATGAATTTGACAATACAGCTGATACCCATGAAGGTATATGTTCTGTTTTCTCACAACACTTAGCTCATCCTTGGGAATCCATATCTGGATTGACCAAAAAGCGCAGTGTTTTACAACAGAAGATCCAAATATCCCTTAAAGAGGCATCATCCACAGAAAGATAATAGCTGTACTAGAATTATAAGAATTTCTAGCAACAAAAGTCTTTATTAACTAGTTGAATTACCAATGTACAGTAATTTGGGTGGCTTGATGAATGTGATTTCTTTTTTGCAGCTAAGTTAAAAAGTACAAACCCCTAAATGCTATATGAAAATTTATTTCTTTGGCAAAAAAAGGACATTTTCATTGCTGACTCTGTTTCATTTTCAAAAATTAACACTTTAGAAAGAGGTCAAGAAATTTTATTCTCACTGAGAGAGATAAAGAATGACTCAGTTTATTACTCTGATCTCTGTGCAAGTCATAGCGCAGGTTAAGGTTGATTCTAAATCACACAAACTACAGTGATTGCTGTTGCTACATGAAAAAAATTACACAGAAAACTTTATTATTTAATAAATTATCATCAGTACAATGGACAGGAGAAAATTTCAATACTTTATCAGGAATTTATTCATCAATGTAGGTGATTGCAGAACAAATTATTTATCATCCTTCCTCAAAACTAAGTCAGAAACTACACTGGAAGATTAAATACAAAATTCCCACTGCAATGCATTTGAGAGCGTAATGCTTAAAGATATGTTTTTAGTGACGCTTTTGAAGTCTGGGTTATGGGACTTCCTGCAGTCAGAGCTGGATGTGACACAGCTCTAAGGCCATGGCTGGGGTGCCTGTAGCTGGATTGTCCTCAGAGCCAGGGCTCCTGAGCCGCTTGCCTTTAGCAAGCAAACGTGCATGCGTAACTACACATAGCTTTGACTCCGCAACCGAATGACTGCCTACAGGTCCCTACGTGGCCTTAGCAAAGGTAATTGGTACCAAGTTATATAATCTGACATTTAGTTGACTTTTGGGGGTTGTTTTTTCTTTCTTTCTTTCTTTCTTTCTTTCTTTTTTTTTTTTTTTTTTTTTTTTTTTTTTTTTTGGTAACTATTGCTGGACACCTGGATTTCTTTTCTTGGGTTTTTTTTTTTTCTCTTTCTTCTCTGAAGCCTTGTATTATTTTAGATTAGACCAGGATGAATGATGTTTGTTTACCATATAAAATCACTTCCTTTGCTTGCAAAATCAGTCATTTTCAAATCCAAGAGCAATTTACACAAAATTTTATAGTTTTATTGGTCTCCAATGGCAAGATATAATTTCAGAAACAGACAAACCCTCAAGAAAACAAGAATTTTCTTATTCCTCTCTCTCTAGAACTAAGTAGTCAGTTGGGGAAGAGGAAAGGAAAGGAGGAAGTAAGAAGTTGATATTAATCTAAGTAGATGGTTTTGCCAAAACTACCCATGAGACATCAGCAACTTTTTCTTGAGAGATGAAGCAATCTTTCTCTGTGATATTTCAACAACTTTTTTTGCAAAGGAAATGCTTTTAAAATTATACAGCACTTGATAGCCTTGAAAATAATGTGTCCCAATTCCTAAAAAAATAGGAAGTGGAGTACAGAGACTGGGAAAAATCAATGTTTCTGTCACTTCTTTTCAAGCAAAAGTTTTAGGGCCATTAATTCCAAAAAATTCCCAAGATAGACTCCAAATCCAAAGAAACTGAGCATCATATGTATCATCCTCTGGTGCTGGAGAAACTTCTTGGAGAGCTATGCTGGAGAAGAAGTGTTAAAAGTATGTAACCTGCCCAAACATAGTAAGTGATCTATATTTCTTTGTGCTTAAGTTGTTGAAAGACACTTTAATTAAAAACAAGCAGAGAAGGTATTGCTTTAGTATGAACTGGGACAACACAAGCATTGGAAAAAGGAACATAATTTGTTAAGGTAAGAAAATGAAAACAGGAATGAAAGATTTCATTATCTGCACAGAAAGGGGATATTTACTTTTATTGAGAAGAGTGAAGTGATAATAACTGGGTATTGGATGAATCTGAGAAGAAAGAGAAGAAAAGACTGCATACTGTGTGTTTAGTGACAGAGAGTGACTAGTCCTGCAGCAACCGTGGGGGCAGAGCAGACAAATTTTGGCCCTTTTAAAAGGAAGAGAGGAGGCGATGCTGGAAACAGGAAAAAAGTAGTGGAGAAGCTGTGCTGGGAGTCACCTAGAGACAGCCAAAAAAAGCCTGAGCAGTAAGATTCAATCAGCTAAAGTCATGTAAACAGCAGGGGACTAACAAAAAATATGGGAACCTTCACTGCTAGAGGATGAAGAAATGGGAAAACACCAAAACGCATCATGCAAGAGTGTACCAAGGGGAAAATAAACATGATTCAGGAATAACGTCAGTTGAGAGTTTTTTTGACAGGATCATTTTAAAGCTCACGCTTTTAATGGAACCTGTCAGCATGGGCAAACTACTATCAGAAAAGCATCCTTTTGGCCAAAATTAGAGAAACCCCAGAGACCAATCCCAAAATAGCTTGCATTATTCCAGAGGAAATGCTGACATGATGCAGGAGCATAACAGAACAGGAAACCAGTATGATATTAGCTATTCCAGTATGCATGAGCCTCAAGTGTATTATAAAAACCTAAAAAAAAAATCTGTCCAATGAGTAGTTCTGAAAGCACAAAAATGTTCAAGATAAGAATACTTCTTTATTGTTGCATCCCTATTTGGGCCTGAAAGTGAGAAGAGCTTTGAGTCTTGATTATGAAGTCATTTTTGTTTAATTTCTATAAGTTTATTCACAGAGATTTTCACTGTATTGCTAGAGGCTTCCGGCTTTATGTTTCTTGTTTACCTTACTAAACAAATCAATTTTAAAATGTCCTAATTTTAATCACAAAATACATAAATGTAAAAGTCAACATAAGGTAAAACTGCTGTCATAGCAGAGATATTTGTTCGCACTCTGAAAAAAAAAAGCAATGGAATGCAAAACTTTGATTACTAATTTTAGTCTTTGGAATGAACATTTAACAGTTTTTAGGTTTTGTAATATCTGCCAAACAACCTGTCTGACCCAATTTATCATTCCAAATGTCCAGAATGCTAAGAATGATAGTTGAAGCATATAGTATTTTAAAAGTTGGTGTTTTTTTAACTTCTAAATACATTGTATTTTCTCTATATTAATATATCTGTGCTGCTTATGTATAGATGCTGGGACTGCTGAGGGAATTTATTATTATTGTAAAAGAGGTATATTTTTGACATCAGAAAATCTCACCTGAATCCACCTCAGCCTCTCTAACCAAATTTAATGGAAGTTACTGAAAGGGAGAGGATATTCCATTAGGTGCTCTAACAATAGAACTGGAGTGCTCTGAACACTTAGCAGGTATAAAAACACACCCATATTTTATTGTTAAACCTTGACAAATTGAGCAAGCTACACATTAAGAATATGAATTTGGTCAATTATGTCATAGTGTTTTTTCTTTTCTCCTTTACATCCTGATGTTTAATGTAACTTCAGAATTTTGCTCAGGTGGGTGTAACGAAAGTAAAATCCATAGTGCATGCAGCTATTATTGGCTTTTAAGTCTTCTTTCCCTTCCCTCCATCCCCATAGTTGTTTGGCACTGGTCCTTAAACGCAGTCTTGGGGCAAGGGGGAGGTAAACATAATGATTTGAAACATTTTTAGGTCTTCAAACTTAAAATTGACTTGGTGGTATAAGAACAATCGCATACCTTTAAAGTGAAATTGCATATTTGGCCCCAGAGGTACTCAAGCCAAGAAGATAAAAGTAGACAATGAACAAATTAGAATTACGTTTAGGAGGATCTCTTCTGTGGAGCTATGTGGACACTAAATGTTAAAACAACTCTTATTTCAGCATATCTTCAGACTCAACAGTGGACTGTTGTTACCTCCTGGAGTTGAAAGAAGTCGGAGTCAGAAACGTTATGTTAGTATCTTACACCATATCTCAATTGGCTTGTTTTTAACCCTTTTTTTTTCTTTTTGAGAACAAGGAAAATTGTGTTGCTTGGGCTGCAAAGAGATTAAGAGGGTCTCAATGAAAAAGTATGAAGTCAAGATAAAATAATTATGTATAAACTGGAAGAACATGGGGGAATACAGGCAAATTACTGTATTAATGCATAAAACCTGTTCTTGAAAATGTTGGCCAGATTGTTGTTTACTGAAAATAGTCTAGGAGTATCTAGCACTAGAAGCAGCAGCAATGTAAGGTTGAAATATTTCTGCAAGTCACTTAAATATCCGTACTATAACAGGTTTACAGACTTCAGCCTTAGAAAAGACTGTTGTATTGCAAACAGATTTGTTTGACTCTCAACTAGTTCTGTAAATAAATAGCTTAAAACGTAAAATTATTGGAATAAACAACCTGTTTGAAATAATGGAGCTACCTTCAGAAACACAAGCTTGAAAAATGAACTTTCCTACCCCTTCCTCTTGCCCTGCCTTGCACCTGAATATTTTAAAAATCTGCAGTAGCTTTAGCTGTGTCCAGCATATTTGACAGCCTTGATCTGAGATGTTAAAGTCTGCTTTTTCTTTCAGTGTAAGATGCATTTGAAGAAAAAGAGAAATTTTAGCTAATTTTTATCAATTCCACCTTTGTTGCATGAAGTGCGATTTTTCTGCTGAAATCAGCAATTACTTTCAACTTTATAGCAAGGCACAGAGAAACTATGCTGGGTTCTTTCAGTGATGCACTTATATATTTTAATCCTTCTTCCTTTAATTGATAGTGAGGAGTGATCTTTGCTATGGATCATTCAAGAAGATTTGATGCATAGGCCATATTTTTTTTCCCTTTTGGTATGTTTAAATTTAATTTATTTGATTGCTAGTCACAATTGCTTCAATGATCTCATCATCCCTTAGGTGATCCCCCCCCAAGTAAATTTTCAATACCTGGAATGACAGGAAACAGTGGACTGGAACAAAGGAGTTAACCTGAGATTATTCTACTGGTCACACAGCTTCATCCTACTCCAGCGAGCTAACTGTGCAACAGCATTTTCTGAAGCGTGAGCCTAAATTTCTGCTCTGTAATGATTCTTAAGAATAAGATAAAATTTCCTTATGTTAAATATTTTAGCAAGACCAGTACCTGTGCTCTCTTTTTATCATTCTGCCTAACCTACTGTCCCTTTCATTTCATTCAACTCCTGGGTTTCCCACGTTGCCTCATGCCAGTTTGCTCAATAACTGGATTTTACAATGCTCTATGCTGCTTTGCTGTCTCCATATTTGATGACAACAACCATTATGTCCCTACTTCCTGACATGCCATAAATGGCTTCAATTCCCTGTTCTCATGACCATAGCACAGTTTACTCTTCCAGAGGTAAAGAGCAAAAGGAGGGAAGACAGCAGCTGGCACCAGTAAACAGGTGTTGCTGAACTTTAGTTATGTGAACCCAAGAAGCAGATTAGTCTTGTCCAAAAGTAAATTGTCAGGCCTTAAATGTTACAGAAATAATCGATTATTAGTTTAGCCTCAGCAGGGTAGACAGTAACGATCAGAAAGAAACTCCCTAACTTCTCAGGATTGAGAAAATTAAGCTTTTGACATACTTTTATCACACTAAATATCCACGTTTACTCCCTGTCCCATAGATTAAATGGATGGTCTACTCTAATACATACATTAGAAAGGAGCATGGGCATTAATAGAAAAAAAAGTGTTTAGAGATAACTGCAGTGCTTCTATGAGCTTCCTTGAATACAAAAATTTTGTATTATATTGTTCCTATTCCATCCAAAACCAATTTGCAGTAGTAGATAATTGTTTGTTGATACAATCACCAATTTGAGGCAGAATTGAGTGTTATCAGTACTCTTAGACCATAGACTTAATTCTTCCTCTTGCTCCTTTCAACCAGTGCATGAACATCAAATCCTTGGTATTGCATTAGGTAGCTGAGATTGTTTCATTTTGGTTCTCTGGGATCACAGTTACATTGCATGCACTGCTGACATTTAAATATCAGCCAGATGTTGTTGTGATTTTATTTTCAATTCCGTTAGCCAAATTGCATGAGTCACCCCTTGCTGATCAGGATCATGCAACTTGGTGGAAGAACCTTTCAGGCAAAAATTATCATCCTATTATGATCTTCCTATCTCTCCCCAGTGATTCCATTTAAATGCATTCTGCTTTACGAAGGAAATCAAAGTTGCTAACTCTGATTAATTTCAGAGTCCCAAATAAATTGCAATAAACTTAGATATACTGAAGCAAGAATTAATTTCCCAGTCTTGTAAATACTAAAAAACTCAAATGGAAACTGTCCCCATTTATTCTGATTGTTTTCACATAGTGTTCAGCATCCCCACTCTGAGGATATCTTGTCGTAGTGGGTGCTATCTATGCCTTTTCTTGCATGTGTGTGTAACTTGACACAAGGTCTATGTAATAATTCTGCCTCGTAAGTTCTAAAAAAATATATTGCATTCCCAGTTATAAGAGCCAGAAGGAAAGAGAAAATTATTTTGCAGTCACTGAAGGTGAAGTTTAAAACAGCTGCAGATCAACTAAAGTGTTTAAAAATAGGAAACAATATACGTATTTCTTATTTCTCTGGTTTGTGTTATATATCCACGACCTTTTTAGGCTTAATGACATGAACACCCTGTATTTTATTCTTTGAGAATATTCATGTTCAAGTTACAGAGGAAAGATGGAGACTTTTAGCCCCTTTTCCAGTTTAGATCCATGACACTGAGACCAACTGAATTTACAAATGTTAGAAAGTGATTGCAAACCCATTTCTTCAATATAAAAGATAGGGAGATGCCTTCTGGGACTCTCCTCCAATGCTGCTTCTAGATCCACATCCTGTTCTCCTTTTCTTGCCCAGGTAGGACAAACAAGCTGATCTTGGCATTTTGTTCCTTTTTTTCTTTCTTTCTCTCTTTTTTTTTTTTCCTCTCTTCTCCACTTTTCCAGCTGCTCAGGATTTAAAGACTATTAAAGAGTGCTGCGGGAGGGAATGATTCTTGCCTGAAGAAAGTCCCAATGCCCTTTTTGAGATCCCTTGCTCTACTTCGAGCACCCTAAAATGTGGTTAATCTCACTAGCCCATGCTGAGCCTTCCAGAGGTGCCCTCAGGCCTCCAGCTGAGCCCAAGTCACCCACTTGCCTGTTTGCCTGTTAGAAAATCTGTCTTTTCTCTCATCTGCCTGGGTATCCGCAGTTTCAGCACTGCAAAGCACCTGATGAAGCACTGAACAGCATGCTGACCCCAACTAGATTGATGTCAGGATGCCAAATAACTTATGCAGGACCGAGGTTTTACCCCTGCTGAGAAATGAATAGGATTTGGAGATTAGGTAAATGAGAAAAGGAAATCTCATAGTTTTCTCCATCACTTGTAAATGGATTCACACCACATGTAAGGCTTTGAACGAAATTAGTCTTCATCAATTTTAAGTTTGAAATTATCAGACTGATAAAAGTGCTCAAAGGCTACTATTTTTCAAGGTGAGGTAAGTAGTCTTTTGCAAACTAGGCCGTGTCTATTCAAAAAAAGAAATAATCCAAATTTTACTGTGATTTCTATTTTATAAAATCTTCTAATTTCACTGTGCGGTATGATTTAGAGAAATTTCATTCATATATTGTGTATACCGTTTTAAAATGTATTAAAATATAGTTTAAAATGGGCGAAGAACAGTACATCTTTGCATCTTTATATATTAGTGAACTTAGTCTCTATGCAGAGCAGATGAAATATTGTAACTGTATGGGATGGCCAGTAACTCCTGCCTGCACTGGACAGGTCAAAAGCTCTGTACCTTTACCTCACAGCACTGAGCTAACTGAGGTACTTTGTTGCGTTCCTCCTGTCTTGCTGCAAATGAATGAGGAATTTGTATATACGTTTCTGAAAAATAAAAAATTCCTCTATTTAATATCCATTTTGCTCTTTTTAATGAGTGATCAGCCAAAAAGAGTTGAAGAGCTTCAACCTTATTGAATCATATATATTTTTCTGGTCATTATTGGAGAACCTCCTGAAGTGGGAGTATCTAGGCAAAAAGGAGAAAAGTAGTACCTTGGTATACCTTAGTCTTCAAGACCTAATAATAGTCATCTTGGACCTTTATGCTGTCTGTGAAAGAGAGGGAGACTCTGGCCAAATGAGTCTTCTCCTGTACCTACTACCATATGGAAGTGCTTTTCAAGAAACTGTTCCTTGAGGGTTTAGAAAGCAGAGGAAATGATTTTCATGATTGTTTTAGGACTTCATAAGGATGGGGATAAATTCTTTGCCTCACCCACAACTGACAGCTAGTGCAAGAGACCATGCCGACCGGAAATTCAAATTTTCTGCTGGATATCAACGTCATCCCTACTTAACTCTGGAAAGTGGGGTTAAAGGACAGGCTGTGGTTAAAGTCTATGGCAACTAAAAAGTGTTATTGCCTGAGATGCTGTTGTGAAGAGCTGAGGGTTTCTAGGCACAAAGCCAGCATTTCTCCCCCCTTATTTAACAAACTGGACTCCAGAGATGTTAATAATTTCAAGTGGCAGATTGTAGTACGCAATGGTGGTAAGGATATTAGATGGGTTTATTTTAAGTAGTGGGGGTTTTTTTCTTCCTAACATTTTTCAGGCCCAGATTTAAATTCCCAGAGTTTTAATCCAAAAGGGACTATTATATCAATTTGATTGAACTCCTGTTTTCCACAGGCCATTACACTTAACACAGTTAACTGTGTGTTGAGCCTAGTAACCTGTGTTGGCATAACGCATAATTTCTAGAAAGGTATAATTTCTAGAAAGGTATAATAATTTCTAGAAAGGTATAAACTTGTGACTTGAAGCTATCGAACTTGTGTCCCTCAGTGGTGTCTTCTAGTGGTTGACCTGATGTATTTTTTAATATGTTGATCTCACTGTTATTTGTTTTAACTAAACTTGGTTTTATTGTCAGCTAGTGCCTCTATTGTGTCTTTGTTAACTGGATTAAACAATCCTTAATGTTAAATTTCTTTAACAATGTTCTTTTAAGTTTTTGCAAAGATAACCAAACTGACATCTTTAAGTGTCTTGCTGTATGGTGTGGCCAACAGCTCTCAAGTAATTTTGTAGATCTCAATTTTTATTTTAAGATTTCACATTTTAAGCCCTTTGTTTTTCTTCAAAGACTTCATCAAGAATCCAGATCATCACTTATTGTATTAACTACAACAATGTTATCAGCAGAGGTCACATTTAAACCAGTCCTTGGATAAAAGAGTTGAATAGATGCCTAGAAGTGATCCCTAAAAATTCCCAGTAAGACAAGCTGTTTAGGTGTGATTCATTGCTGACCTTCTTTTTGGGACTTGAGCAGTAGACAGGTCTGAATCCATTTAACATTTGCTTTATTATTATGCATTATTAATTGGGAGGTCTGCAAAGCAAGGTCAAAAATCTCACAAAAGTCTAATTTTAATAGATCAGTTACTTTTATTGACCAAACTTGTTACCTTGTTAAAGATGACATTGTGATTACTGGATACCGTTTGCTTTCACAGGGTTTTATTCTTTAAAAGCATGACTTGTTTCTCAGTTCAAATCCCTACTAAATTTTTCATTGTTTTTTCTCAAATTGATTTATCTGCGTTACCATTATCTGTATTAGCCTGCGAGCCTTTCTTATGAGCAGCTTATAAGCACTGAGTCTCCTTTCCTTTGAAATAGCCCTGGCTTTGCAATTTTTAGAAATAATAGCAAGGCACAGATCTCTTCAGGCAAAGCTTCTAGGATTTTGAGTGAAAGTTATGATCACTCCTGGAGTTAAACTTCTTTTAATGCCTAATTCCCTAGTGGATATTGTCTAATGACATCGTTCTCAGTTACTAATGGACTGGAAAGTACTTCATTGCCTTCAAAGGATATGATTATGTCATCCTCATTCCTTCTAAATAGAGAACTGTAATATCTGTTAAATGTCTCTGCCCTAGTACTTATTGGAACTAAATAGATGTCGTGCAAGATGGAGCTGATCTGCCAGTTTTGAGCTAATTCTGCACTTTACTAATTTTAGGTGCCTCATAGTCTAGGATTCCCATTAACGAGTGATTTTACAAGAGCCATTTGACCTGCGTTGCATTTGCTCAGTTGTATTTCTCCTATTAACTTCTACATCCTGTACGTCTACATCTTGTAAGCAAACCAACCATTTCCCCTGCCACAAAATTACAGACACGTTCTTTTCAGACAGGTTCTTTTGCCAAAGAATTTTCAATGGTGCTAAAGCATTGTCCAGAAGGGGCAAATTCTTAGAAGTTTTGTTTGGTCACTGGAAGAGTGAGGTAACTTCTTCAGCGACTTCTGCGTGTTCCCTCAGCACTGCTCGCAGGTGGTGCGATAGCGCACTACCGCGCAGGTGGAGGAGCCACACGCGGAGGAGCGGTGATTCTGTCTCAGAGGAATGACTCGTTAGCCTGTGAGGTGAGCCTGCACGTTACACAAGTACCACGCGGCGAATAATTCTAATGTTGCAAAGTCAAGGAGACCCAGTTGCCTCTTATTTTTCGTCTATAGCAGAAAGCTCAGATTGTTCAATAATTATCTAAGCTGATTTATTACCCACTTGCTACAAAAGGAAAATGGCAGTTGAAAATTCAGGGTGTGTAGCTCTGTTTGTAGTAAAGTGCCCTCGGAGTGGAATCAGTTTGGGGTCTGCCGCTGCTGGCATGACCTGACCCATGCAGAGCCCCTGTGAGTGGCTGAGCGCGGTGGCACCTGCATGGCCAAACCCACATCTATGGGCAGAAGTGCCAGGGAAGGACTTGCAGTTATCGCATTTCTGAAAATGAGCTGGGCTCTCTCTGCCTGTGAAACATCTGCTTTGAGTGATACTACAGCAGCTGTGATGATCTAATCGCAAACGAAGCCCTTCAGAATTCATTTGTACAAAAGGGCCTTTGAGGAGAATGATAAATGACCTAAATTAAGCCACAATTTTTAAGTACCTAATTTGAGCCTTGGCATAATGAATACTTTCCTCAAGACTTCTTGCACCTGTCACTGTTAGAAAACAACTAGCATTTGCCTGTCTGTTGTTTAAGGTTGTGTTCTCAACACTTTATTTGTCAAATGGCACCTAAAATATTGGCATAAGGAATTAGTATGTTGGCTTTTCGATTCACTTCCGGAGTGCCATTTGCTTGTATGCACCTGGCAGTAACTCAGAGAATAACTTGTATCGGGGCAGGGTGTGGGGGGGCAGTCTATCTTGGTCCAGAGTCCCTTTGCTAAAACATGTTTTCTATATTAATGTCTCTAAAATTATTTTTGGGTTCTTCATATCTCAAAGAAGCAAGGAATAGTTTACCACCTTGCCAAGATGATGAATCTGGACGATAGTAGATTTTTAAAATAAATTATGTAGATGTAGTTTCCTTAATTTTAGCACTTTTAACTGCTGGATTGGTCTAGCACGTTTTGTGCGTAAGGAGGGAGTAAGAGGCTGGGGCAATACACTGCACCATATTATCTTGTATGTGCTTTTAAGGGGAATGGTGCTCTGGTAGGTGTATGGTACTGTGTCCTGCATAAAAAAAACCTGACACCTCCCCCGCCCTCAAATCTCTTCCAAGTTCTTTGTGTACTATGAAAAAGCATCTATAATGTAGTGATTAGACATTTAGAAAGGTAGATACTTTTAGATAGCAGCAATCATAGAGCCTGAGAACTCTTAGATACGTTTTGTCAGGTAATTCAAAGGACTTCTATCATCATTGTTAATTTGGTCACAGAGATTTTTCCAAAGGACTAGTATGATGGTAATGAATCGTACAGCACAGAGGAGAACTTCCTTACTTTGTAGCTCTGTGCATTTTTTTCACGTTTTGAATGATTTCGTTAGTAGATATTGTACGACGCTACAAGCCTGGTTTGAGAAGCCCCTTGGTGTAGGTGTGAAAGATCATCACCCTGTAAATCAAAGGGCAACGTTTCTGCTGAAGGCTTTCTTACAGGAAAATCCTATACTTTGTTTCAGGCTGAAAACTAATCCTGTGCTGAAATAATTTCTAGCACATTTTGACACTTCCTGTTCCACTGATAAGACAAGTCTCTGTTTATCAATACACTTACCTGTGTGTCCAAGTCCTGTGGTGGACAACTGGGGCTTACGGTCTGAGATGAGGCTGCACTTCAGCGCCTGTCAGAGTCCTTAGGAGTTGGCAGTTCCCACTTGTAAGGGTTCCAGGATAAGATTTTCTCATTTACAGATAAGGACAGCAGGATTCAGTCTGCTTCTTTGATTATGTTAATGCTTGTTTATTCTGTTTTAATGTACAGAGGCAGGCTACCAAATTCTCAGGTTTGAGTGCACACAGCAGCACCGATGTCTGACTCGCACCATGTTTTCCACGTAAAAATCTCAACACATTTTCACTAGGGACTCCTGTGCCCTACCATCTTCCTACAAAAGATGAAGATGAGCAGTGGGGAGGTGAAATGACTTGCCTACAGTTACCCAGAAAACAGTGGCAAAGAAAGTAGGTAGGAGGTGGACTCATGTCTGTCCTTAATCTCCCACTGTAAAAGTTTGGGCTCACTGGCAGTAATTGGGTGCAGTTTTTATGGCTGGTTTGGCTGCTCTGTGAGGTCTTGTTCAGTGCAGTGGTGCAATTCCTGTATTGTGTATGTTGGATAGTCATTTACACATTTTTGGCAACCTGAGGAGAGACACCCCTCACCCCCGCCCCCATCACAGCAGAGTACCTTTGACAAGATCAGTGAGTGATCTTGAATCCAGAGGACTTTGGCATTCAGGACTGATGCTTTCTGCCCTCTCACAAGGATGCAGCTGCCTGGGCAGAGCTCTCGGCTTTGTTAGGTCAGGATCAGGTAGAGCTCGAGAGGGGAGCGCTCTCACATCCCAGAGGAAAGTTTAGTCTCATTTTACAGCTGTAGGTTCCAGCTCTCACAAGGCTTAGAGGAAAAGGCCAGCCTAGACCAGGCTGCGGAACAGGACTAGGATTAAAATTGACCTGGCAAAAAATCAGACATTTTTAAGCTGCATCAGATGATTGGTCTGTTCTGCCAGATCCTGCAGAAACATGTTACCAAAGAAGAGGCTGCACTAGTTTGTCAAAAATGAGCAGCAGCGGGGGAAGACAGTACTTTTTTCAGGGGCAGTGCTGGATTTAACTAAAGCACATGTGAAAGTGTCATTTGCTCCATCATCCTGCTCCTTGATAAATGTTATTGTTGTCTCATCCATTACTTAAATCTTTTTCAGGCCTTAAATAGATCTGGTTTGCAGCCATCAGGTTTGAAGATTGGCAGTCCTCTGGACTCTGGAGCTGTGTTATTACGTCATAGTCTGTTTTTGGGGGTTGCTTTTTTCTTTTTGTTTGAGAGGAAGTTGGTAAAGTGCTAGTTCATAGGTTGTACCTGAGCTGAGCTTTAAAACGTGGCTACTAAAGACTTAAGCCCAAGCAAAAGTGAGGAGCCAGAACTATAACTTTTGAAAATAAATTTTGTTAGAATTATTTTGAAGTAATTTCTTCCATTACCTCATTAATATCTGTATCTTCCCCTCCTCTTTTTCCTGCATACCATTTCAGTGAAGTAAAAGATTACGGTTGCGGGCAATAAAAGAAAAATATGGGGTTATGAAATAGATTTCATTTTTCAGGCTCTCTCTTTACCGAGTGACATCGTGAAGGCCCACTGGCACACTGCTCAGAGTGCATTGCACTCCCCAAGTGCTGGGGTTGCTTGCAGACATCCCACCACTGGGACAACTACAGTGTTGGATCTATAAAAATGACTAAAGATTAAAATCAAGCGCCGGACTACTTTTTGCTTTCTCCTGAGGCTCTAAATCTCATAGAGGTTTTCAGTGGCTTTTAAGTTTCATCTTGAAACAGGGAAAAAAAAAAATAAAAATTGTAAAACAAAACTTAAAATCTCCCGTTGTCAATTTGATTCCAGGAGGTAAAATGTCAAATGTTGTAAGTTCTCTGCACTGACTTTGATTCTTGCCAGAAGTCTAACAAAACCATGCCATTTTGAAAATCAAAGTGATTGGGAGCATGATGTATGTTTGTGCAAAGCAAATGCCAAATTTGTATGCTGGAGTATTCATGATCCTTATTTCTGGATTCATAAACAAGTATTTGAGCCAGAAGTCCTTAAGTATCAGCCTGATGGAGAGCAGAAGCACTGCTATTTACTTATCTACTTAATGTGAACTAATCAATACACCTCCAAGAGTGAATATTTGAAGAAAGTAATTCACGCTTGGTCTGCAAAGTTGAAGGAATTAATTGAGCAATTTTTGAGAATGAAAACATTATAGGAAATTGCAGTCTGATTAGAGAGCAGGAAAAGAAGAAAACTGGATTGGTTACCTTTTCCTTCATGAATTAGTTTCTCTGTTGCAATAAATTCTATTGCAAGGGGTCAGATACATGTAACGCATAACCTGGAATTGTTGTTAACCCTCATATACAACACCTATATAATACTCTTTTGTTGTTGAGAGGTATTTAGAGGGTATGAATAAGTTTTCAGTAGTTAAAATTCTTTCATTATTTTATCAAATGCATTCCTTTTAATACTGTAAATGTACTATTTTCCAAACTGAACTCTGAAAAGCTACAGATTTATGGGGATTTGATTTGCATATAGGAATAAGTCCCATTGTCCTTCTCCTTTCCTTCATCTCCTCTTGCCTTCGCTTCCGTAGTCTCTGTTAACCACTGTATGCAGAAAGAAGTCCATGCAAAGCATTATAGCTGCTTGCAGAGTTTTCTGAAGACTTTCTAGCAGGGCAGGCACAAATGAACCTTGTGGCACAAAGGGCAAAGACAAAATAATTTCTTGGGAAAGACTGCTGGCATGGGAGCGCATGGCTGCTGCCTCCCCTCTTACCTCTGCAATGATTCCTTCACCATAGCAATCATCACCAGCTCTACCCTTGTCTCCATTTTTATACGGCCTTTTCTTTTTCTTTTGTTCCCAAAAGAAGATAGGGGTATAGGTAAAGTGCTGAGTGTAGCTATGTGTTTGTGTTGCTATTCAGTCCTACCTATGGAATGATCTGCCAAACTTCTAACCAGTTCCTACCACGTTTTAAAAGAAATAGCTAAAGGTGTCAACATACCCATGTGCTTCGATACCTTGGAAAAATTTGCTGGATAGCTCCATGTATGGGGCTCTGAGCACCCTGATCTAGTTGAAAATGTCCCTGTTCATTGCAGGGGGGTTGGAGTAGGTGACCTTTAAAGGTTCCTTCCAACCCAAACTATTCTATGGTTCTGTGTAATAGGTTTGATTTCGCATATGGCTGCTTCTGCTTGCTGAGATGGTTGCTGTTTGTTCGCATTGCATGTTGTTTGTTAAAGACAAATTGACACGATCCATTTTTTGGTTCAGAAATAATGCGTGTCAAACTTTTGGCATGGCAAAACCTTCCAGAAACAACTTGCTTTGGGAGATTCTCCCGTTTACACCATGAAATTACATGGCACAGGAGGGCCATCTTTGCAGGAATCATCGTGAAATGTTCGCATTCACTGGCATGTGGATTCCTGAAGGAATATCTGTCATTTCTCTGCTTTCCATCCAGGAACTTCTTATCACTTGTTAAGGTGGAAGCTGTCCTGGGGAAGTGACTGCAAAAGTACATGCAGGTTGCATTATATGTAACATTGTTAATTATAGGCCTTTGAAGCTCATAAATCGATTTTAGCAGTCAATAGTCTTTAAATGGGAGTTTGATTTTACCTCTTATCTGGGTTGGAGTAATTTACATTAACTTTTTTGAGTTTTTCCTTAAACAATGGCAGAGCTGGAGACCCCCAGTAAGAGCTGGTGCCAGGGACGCTCCCGTGGGCTCTGGTCTTGTGGGAGCCTCTTCCCTGGACAGAGAACCTGGAGGTCTGTGAGCTATCCTGGGTTCTGCATTTCAAATTAGAGCACTGGAAACTATAAATTAACCAGAACATCTCCACAGAGGCAGCTATTTTCTGTCCCCAGCCTGTAACCCTGATACAGCTTCCATCGATTTTTTTTTTTTTCCCCTCCTTCGAACTTTTTAGAGGTGACACCACAAAGAAAGGGAAGGTGATGTCATGAATGTATCTATGTGTTCCTGCTTTACAATACAGCTGAGAGCCCTTCCAGATGAAGAATATATCCAGATCCCCATAACATATATAATTACATCTCTTGAATGTTTATTTCATATGGTTAATTTCAATAGTAAATGACCAAAGTGATCACAGGACTGTTACAGACCTTGTTGCATAGGCAGAAAACACTGCATCTTTGTCTTACTTTTGTAGATGACTTTGCAGACAGCAGAATCCAGTAGTGCTGCTGCTATTACTTTTTCATGAATTTTGCATGTCCTCTAAGGTTGTTAATGTTGTTCTCACTGTAATAAATGAAACACAGTTTATGCAGAAATAGGTTTCCTCTATAATTTGTACAATATGAAATTTTAGTAGTTTACATAATAATAACAATAATGTAACTTCTATTGTTTCAGGTTTGCATATTTTTATTTCATTCATCATATAAAATGTATTATTTCTGTATAAAACTCCCATTATAACACTAACTTTAATGATGTTAATTCCCTTCAACTGTATTTTAAGTGTGCTGTTTGTTTCACTGATAAAAGTGACTAAATTATTTTTTAAAGAAATCAGCTGGAGATACTAACTTTCTGGCTTTTTATTTTGCAGTAATTTTTCAAAGCCTGCCAGAAACTGAAATCTGAGAGAAGCCTGGCACCAGCCCACCATTACAGAGCTTAGTGAAGTTGTGCTTTTTCTGAAAAGAAAACGTCCTCGCTTGCATTTTGAAGTGAATGTTATATCCCCATCTTTAAGGTGAAGTGACTCTTCTGTTCTCTTTTCAACTAATTGTAGTACATGGGTAGAAAATATATGCAACAGTTTTATAACCAGAAAGGTTTCTGTAGTACTAGACTATTTGTGTACCATGTAAGGTCAGTACTTTCCACTTACCCTAGTTTTCATATGTGCCTTGCCAGTTGGAGTAATTTGCACACTGTAGCTAAAAGTGCTGAACCCCTCACATACTAGAAGCAACTGCACAGGCTCTGTTTATTTTGTTGTGTACAGAAAGTGGTGTTTGGTTGTTAAGATGAGCACACGATATTTCCATGATTATTTTCTACCACTTCTGGGTAAAAGACAGTAGGTTATATAGAAGTGTCCTGGAGGTCATATTCTAGTTTTGCTGGTTTGTTACAAATGTTAAGGTTGATAAAATATCTTTTTATTTTGAAAAGAAAGTGGAAAAATCAACTCAATAGCATGCCACATTTTTTGTGCCAGCTGGGTAGTGCCAGAATGCACAAAGAGTAACACCAGAGAGCTGAGCACAGGTAGTTTTTAAAATCAAAGAAAAGTAGTCTCATGTTTCCACTTTTAATTCATCTGATTGGGGGGGGGGG
>NW_010523852.1:105133-108275 GCF_000687285.1 Phaethon lepturus | reverse complement strand
CGAAGGGGGGGGGGGGGGAAGAAGTGGAAAAAAAAAAAGAAACAAACCGATGTAAATCCTGTAAACCCTAGGCAGTAGTGAATGAGGTCTTCTGCAGACAAATGTGTGTGGTACAGTCAGCAATACCCCTCTGATGCCTTTTAACCTGTTGTTGATATATATGGTTGACAGGTGAATGATATGTAATATTAATTTTTATAAATCTGTATAAAAAGCAGTCTTGTATAAGAACTATTTCCCTGTAACTACTTCCCATAAGAATATCCTTAACCCAGGCTAATTTGTTCATGCCAAATATCTAAGTTAAAATGGTTACCACCAATTAAGCACTTTTTCTCAGAGCACATCTGCATCCTATAACTCTGCAGACTAGGGTGCTGGCCCGTATTAAAAGGGATTTACTTTTGGTAGCTTTCCCAACCAGACTTGGAGTTTGAAAAAATGAAACCAAAAGGTCAGAAATGCTGTACTTCAATGTTTATTTCCAGTGAATTTATATACAGGAGATTAAGGAAGACTCTCCTACAACAGGCTAATTGGAAGATGTAGAAGCATCAGAATAGTGTTTTAGCGCTGAGGAAAACACTTCCCTCCGCAGACGCCCACTCAGAAATTGATTGGGATTCAGCAAATTGGAAGTTCACCTCTGTAGTATGTGTGGCGAACCCCGATTCATTTGGCCTGTGGAGAAACTGGAGGCAAACATTTTGAATAAAATATTTTAATTTCGGGTCAGATTGTCCAGTCATCTTATGTTCCTGTAGTGCCATCTCTCTACAGGAGAAAAAAAAAATCAATGTGAAATCATCTCATCTGTGTGCCCACAGGGGTCTGGAGATGAGTGGCCGTGTTCACCTAGCCACAAGTAGATGGCTGGCATTTGCAATTAACCATTTCTCTCTCATTTCTGCATTGTCTGTGCATGTTGAGATGTCTGGTTTGGCCTGGGATAAAGAGACAAGGGACATGAGGCCTCAAGCTAGCTCTGGTAGGCAGCCCTTTCACTCATGTTAGTGTGGTTGGGTAGAGGAGAAAGAGCACCTAGGTGCCCTAAGTAAGGGAAAATGGCACCTCAAGGCCATAGTAAAGAGCAAGCCTTAATGATAGGAAAGACATGAGCTGAAACTTTACTTTTTTGGGTATTGTAGCCAGATGACTGCAAGTCCCAAACTGTATGAGTGTAGCCTGCCTGGGACCCTAGGGAGTGCTAACTTAGGGAGTTCCAAAATCTTTAGTGTGGAAAACCTGCATGTACGGACAAAAGTTCTTTCCAAGCGGCTTTCCTACTTTGAAAAAAACCCCAAACAAACAAAGACACAAACAAACAAACAAAGACACAACAAAGAAAAAAAACCACCAGAAAACCAAATCACCTATTTCCACTCCTTTTAGGAGGAGATAGCAGCTGTGTGTTATATCACATATCAGGCCATAAAGGGATTCCTAGCTGAAGCACAGGAGGTGCTTCATTTGGTGATATATTGGTGACTTGTGTGTGTTTATACACATATACAGATACAAAAAACATAACATAAACACATTTGTACTGATTGGGTATACTACCTAGCACCATTATGTCAAGCCATCACAAGGAGAGTAAATTGTAACATGCTCTCTGAAGCTTGTCTGTCTGTCTGTCTTCACTTGCATGGGTCTTGCCCTGTGTCAGATCAGTAAGTAGACTTTTCCTAAAACAAAGTGAGGCTGCTCTTGACTCATACTTACAAAAGATTCCAACAGAAGTTATTTGGAGTATAAAATATTCATGAAAAGGGGTTTAAAATATCATCCACTTCATATTATTTTAGCGGTAAATTAAAGCTAGTGACCTCTAACAAAATTATAAAGATGGTTAGATTAGCAGGGAAGGAATTCAGTCCTATTTCAGCGCACTGAAGCTACAAGATAGTTTTCTCTGGTTCCATTAAGAGGTTCAAGAATTGTAACAGGGGTCTCTAGATTTCTATTAAAACAGCATATACAGTATGATTACAATACATTATATCTCTATATAATATTTATTCATTTCCCCCTAGTCTTTTGAACTTCATGATCCTTTGGTCAATTATTTTCAGAGAAGGAAATTGAAACTTCTTACATGGCAACTTTGACAAATGTGCAGCATATATATTGTATAGCATTCTCATGGGAGAACTTCAGAAATAAAATTAGTTCCGTCAACATGCCATGAGTTCATCAGCTTGGCCATTCCTGAACCCTGAACCTATGCAAAGGACTATTTCATCTTTATCCCTGCTTAGAAACATTGTCTAAGATCACTCTTATTATTCTTTCTAATTACCTTTCCCATCACCTACTCTTCCTCTCTGAATATGGGTTAAATAAAAAGGTATATTTTCCTCATGAAAACAGTGAGGAAATATATATGTGTAAGTGTATATAAGCATGTGTACCCACACATAGACACACCTATATACATAATTTAGAGGAAGAATTACTATCTCAGCAGGCAATATATGTCTTCCATTTAGCAGCAGGCCAAAGATGATGATAAAATCATTAATTCTGTCAATATAAATGCTAAATAGAAAGGGGAAATTGGATCTCTGCCTTATGTCACATTTTTTGTGGTAGGAAATTACAGCAGAGAAATTGAATCTGACGAACCTTCTGTGTTTATAGCCCCTCATCAAAGGTACAGCACGTGATATACAATAAATATCATGACACCTCTTAATTAAAGAGTGCTATTGTTTAGCCCAGAATAAATGCATTTTTTGCTTGGCCAATAAGCAAGCTACAAGCTCCCATAGGGATCATAAAATAAAGAGGCCATAAAGTTAACCAAAATCAAATTGACAAGCCTGCACTAATTATCTCTGGTATTATAGCACTGCAAAGGTGGCTATAGGTTGACAGATAATAGAAGTGAGCTCATTAATAAAGCACTGAATGTTTTAATGTTCGTAAAGAAAGCATTTTTTACCTGTAGTCTAGGAATTGCATGCACTGTACAATTTTCTAAATTACCATCTTAGATATGTTTGTAAGTTGAATTTATGAAAGCATCATTTCTGGTAGAAAATGGTTACATCATAGCTGGGGAAACCTATTTTAGACAGATGTAAGCTGTTTGACTTTCACACTGGATGATTGCAGGGGCTTGCAGAAAGTGTGGTGA
>NW_010523852.1:52214-105102 GCF_000687285.1 Phaethon lepturus | reverse complement strand
AAAGAGTGCACATGAAATAAATGAGTCTGATATTACAGTGTGAGCTCAAACACAAGAAGAATATTCAAAATCTTCCTTCTATATCTGTGATTTAAAAGTACTGCTTTTCCAAACACACAGGATAGTTCTTGTTAGTCAGGGATGTCATTCAGCTTTGACCAAAGATTGTACAAGTGAAAAGTCTTTTAAATTCCTCCTATGTTTCCTTTAATTAATTTAATAGATTTAGTTTCCTGGTAGGAAGGAAAATATTAAACCCCTCACCTCGCAGAAGTCTAAAGTATTAATACGGATTTCTGAGTGCAATCAATTGCTTTTTTAAAACATAAAAAAAAGTTTTCTGACAAACTGAATTCTTTTGTCCATGTTCTATTTGTAAATTATTTTCCTAAAATCTCCGTCAAGAACTGCAAGAAAGAGAAGTGCTGCTCTTCCATGTGAGATAGTTGACCCATGAGGGACTATGTTTTCTTTAGACATAATCATTGTGTTTTACAATGGGCAACTCAGTAATGTGAATTTTCCACTCTGTCCAGTGGAGTGAGCAAATAAAATCAAAACTCAGTGCAGGGTGAGGGAACTTCACAGTACCTTGTTTTTGGATTATGGGAAAAAAAGACAGGGTCCTTCCACAGTTGCAAAAAAAAAAAAAAAATTAGCCTTGACTAGCAGCTTCTGCAGAGAGCCGCCACCATAAGGCAGCAAGCTCCCCTTGCTTTTTTTCCAAAGAAGTTCTTGGTGTGTTTTGTTTGCATCTGAGGGTCCAATCCTGTGGGTCCTGTGGCCTGGCTATGCACATGTGGGGCTCTTCGGTGCAGCTTAACCTCCTTTTCTGCACTGCTAGAATCCTACACCCCCCTTCCCAGCAGGAGCTGCTGCAGCCGCTGGCTGCTCCAGGGAGCGGGAGGGCCTCTGGCTAAGACCGCATTGGCCTCTCCCTCCTGCCCCACATGGGCGAGAAGCATGCCTGGTACGGGGCAGCAACAGCCCCCAGGACAAGGGGATGTTTGTGACCTGCTGATGGCATCTGGGGAAGGAATCATCATGGCCGGTGGAGCCAGAGTCATACTTCTTCGACTTACACAGTGGCAGAAACAGGGCAGGTACCAGGGATTTAGTATTCCTTTTCCACTCAATTCAAGAACTGGAGAGAGTCCGTATTGAAGACCCCAGACAGTCTTGGCAAAATTCCAATCTTGGTATGTTACTTAACTTTGACCAGATATGTGTGCTGTTTCTTCATGTCCAAGTTGCCTTCCAAGTCTTCATATGAAAAGATAGCTGGTACTAAAAAATTTGCTTTACAAGCAAAAGTCTTGATTGAAAATCATCCTAAGAGTAGTTGCTTCTTGTAACTCCTAAGTAACACTAAAAGGTATTGTGGAACCCCCAGATGCACAGAGGCATTTTAAATGACGCATGTTTCTTTCACTAGCTAACCTTTACAGATCTGTCAAGTCATGTTATCTTTAGGAATCAATAATCTACCAGCAAAAGAAACTAAAAAAACATGAAATTGGTCAAAGACCTGTCTGTGACTACGAGTGCAAATAATGGAAAACTCTCAAATTACTGTTTGAGATATCGTTTTTCATAAGGGCAAAGAACCTTTTTGCTGTGCCCATTAACCTGAATATGGACAACATTAAAAAGCACCACCGCTGAACTACGAGACCCATTGAAGACGAAGTGTTTGTAATAGCTGTGTTCAGTATTCTTGAGTGCACTGTAGCTGTGTGTCTGGAATACAGAGCAAGTCCCATCCCTATCAGAAAAACAGACTTGGTAACCAACCTAGTATCAAAGGTGTATTTTACTGTGCTTTCAAAACTGAGGGATTGTTCCAAAATCCAGTGTGCTGCATGGAATCTAAATGTGATGCTGGTTTATTTAAGTAAGGTTTTGAACTGGTAATGCTTTTTACCATGTGTAGCATAGTAAAACTTGTATAGAAAGGCAAAATATGTAGAAGGGCACATGGTAAATTTAAATGTGAAATTAGAGACTCTGGGGAGAAAAGAAAAAGCAATGAGAGAAAGCAATTAAACACAAAGTAATTTTTTTCAAAGGCTGTGGCAAATTGTCACTCTCTCCAAACCTTTAATCTAAGCTTGGTGGTTTTGAAGGATGTGTCAAATAAAAACTAGTGTGAAGATGGCTGGTTACTAAAGGACTTAGTCAGCATTGGGAAAACTTGACAAATTTCCAGTTTTACCTTTCCTTCAGAAGTTCTGGGCTGATGTGAGGATTGTCCCAGGAGCCAGCCCACCATGGTTTTCTCAAGGCTCTTCATGGGCACTGTAGGCACAGCCCTTCCTGGTATCCTAACATTATCAATACACAGGCTTTTAATGGTTCTAGGTTTGCATTTTTATTTGTATCTATAAGTTCTATTGTAACCCTTAAAAACCATTTGTTTCATTCATATTGGTAATTTTTCCAGCCAGTTCTCTGAGATAACTCCAGAAACATTTCCCAACCAACTCCACTTCAAATGTCATCAGCTAAACATAAGTCTGAAAATGATGTACATCAAGAAAAAAGCTTGGGGATATTACACCCCTACTACGTATCATATTGATTTTTATATCAGTTTAAACCTATTGACTTCAGTATTTCTGTCTGTCTCTACTATGAACTTAGAAAATGGATCTCAATTACATAGCTGTTGTTGAGCTTTGTCTCCAGTTTTCCTTCAGGAGGCTGGGACTGAACACCAGTCATTCACGAATCCGTGAGGAAACTTTTGGTGTGCTTGACCTAAGTGTGGTATTGGGACTGGAGAGAGGCTTGCATGGCTTTTTTGTGCCTTTATGTGTACAAAAGCTTATCAGCCTTTATTACACACACTAAAATTCTTTGATGGAGTATGCTTTTTCTAACTCTCTATACCACAACCCTAAGCTTGGATACCAAGGGATTTCTTGAAATCTTTCAGGAAATTTGTACAGCAAGACCACATGAGGAAAAACTTGTAGCTTTGGAGGGGTGGGGGAGAAGTAAACATTTTGAACTTCTAATCAGAGTCAGCTGGGAATGTTCAGATGTGATTTTCTTTTGGTTTACCTGCTAAACTCATAGATGAGAATGTTAGTCTGCACTTTCTCTGGTGTGGCTTCACTGAGCTGAATATCCCAAAGCAAGGGGCCTCTGGACCTCTAGATACCTGTTTCACATTTTGTGACTGTGGCAAGTTTTTTTGCTTTAAAAATTAAGAGTATAGATTCTAAGTCCATCAGTTCAAATGGCATCAGGCGGTCCCAATCCAAGGCTGTATGCCACAGGATATCTCTGTATTGGTGAGCTACCCTAGATTAAGAAAGTTTATCTGACTTTCATAATATCTTAAGTCATAATTTCTGTATTTATTTTCAGTGGTTAATAAGTTTAAAGTAAATCTGTAGAAGTCTAATGTTTTGCTAACCAATACCAAATACATAGGTTAATGTACAATAAAGAGGCAATGCCAAATAGTGTTAGATACTGGGAACTGGTATTATAAAGGAAGTGGGTTTTTTTTCCTTTGGAGCTATCTATTGTGCTATTTATGAAAATGGAAATTTTTGCATTTCAGTGGAATAGGAGTGTGTGTGCATACTGACAGTGTTTTCCTTTCGCATTCCTATTCATAAAAACTTATAAATTTTCCCTCCCTGCTCCATTTTTTCTTTCTTACCTTTTGGTATTTAAGCTTCTGGGAATGTGTATGTTCAGGACTTTTCATGCAAAACATAGGCTACAGAAATGAAGCTAAGTTTTCTTAAAGCAGTAGGACTTAAGGAAAAATACCAATCATTACCACTAACAATATAATTGTGTTTCTGTTGTTCTTTGTTTCTTCTGAAATATCTGAAATTATTTTGCTGCTTGTAGAAACTTAAGATGGAAAACGTTGTTTGTGAAATAATATGTATTGTAAGTATAAAGCCTGGATATTCACTAGGAGAGTGCCCAGTATGACTGTCATTTTGTGTGGGAGGCATTTTGCCCAGGCACTTTCTTTTTGTGTGTTAAAAATACCTTTGGATTCTGCACACTGTTGCCAAATATGAAGTGCAAAGACATTCAGGCCCTCCAGGAGACCACCTCTAGACTGAGAGGAACCATATGCTCCAGAAGCAGTGCTCTGTTTCATTCGTTCAGCCTGGCATATTCCTCACATTCCCAGACTGACTCTTGTCAGGATTTAAAAAATGTATGTGGGGGCAGCTGGAGTAGTTTCCGTTCCACTTTATTTAAGCTGTGCCTCTTAGCCTGCCACAGACTCGGCAGACAAATGCCAGCCTTCTTCAACTCTTGGTAGAGATGACTAAGCCAAAGCACTTGTATTGATTTTAGGATGATTTAGTACCTCCATGTCAGGAAGATGTCCGTGGATTCCTTTATTCATGCCTCTACAGTAACGGTTTAAATTGTCAAGGATTCATAGTTCAGACTTCATCTCTAATCCATATTAATAGAATAGTATTGCTTTTCATTAGCTTTATAGCTGTTAATGAGTGATTCGGCATGGACTGTGTGCTTTCTTGGTGGCCTCAGACCATCAGATTCTGTATTAATGGCATAACTTTTTTTCCGAAGGTGAGGTTTTTTTGACTTGATTGCTCTGAAGCAAGTTCATTGAGTTTCTTCATGAACAGTATTGTATACAATACAATATAATTGTATTTCAAGGGCATTCTCTACAGGAACATATTTCCACAGACCTCTAGAAATAGACACGCGATTGCCTGGAGGAAAAGGAGATGCCAAGTACCAGGCAGATAGGGCAATGCTGAGATCAACATCCACATAAGAGCTAACAGTTCAAATCAGACTTAATACAGATAAAGTGTGCATAATGTTTTGGGGTGGGGTTTTTTTCCACATTCTTTGGATGCTTATGTGTGCAAAGAAGGAAAGACAAGATATCAGAATATCACTCATCAGAATCTTAACATACGTGTGAGAGCATCGCAGTTTAACTAAAGTGAATGTTACAAGACAATAATCAACATAAATACCCATGTCATATCAGGAGTCAGAAATTACATTGCTACCTATGATTGTGTTGGACATAATGAAACAGATATGTTTATGTGAGGAAATGTAGCCTTGGGTTCATGCCAGGCTTGGATGCAAGGAACAAGACAAATACAAAACCAAATTTAATTTCCATTTGATTGTATTTGTGTTTATGTACTGTAAGTACCTCTAAGATCATACGTGTAGAGTTGCAAATCCATCAGTCACTGAACCCAAAACTAAATGATATTAAGCACAGGGAAAAATTTTGATAACAAAATTGAAACAAATTCTGAGAATGCTGTGATTCCAATAACAACATTCACCTGCTCTGGATGCCCTGGCCATGTGTAGGTACTAATTTGCTGGTAGAGACAAGTACTATAATACGTGTGGAGTCAAAGGGTTATCGTACTATGGAGAACTCTTGTATGCCACACCTCCTGACCTGACTGTAAACCTTAAAATAGTAGACACATTTCCTCATTCCTTTGTTTCTGGAAACAAGAAATAGCTTAGATTTCTTTATTCTCCTTTTCCCTGACTTTCTAATATTCAAGACTGAAGAGAAAACAATTCTCTTATAAGTTCAGAGATCAATTCCTCCAATCAATATTTCATGTTTTGGGGAATGAACATACTAATTTTGACTATTCAGAATTTACACTTCTGGAAGCCTGAGTCTTTGTTTCTATTTTTAACATTTGTGTTATATTTTTACAGGTAGTACATGGTTTTTGTTCAAAAGGGGTACAGGGTCCTGAAGGTGGTCTGTTCTTTTTAAAACAAAATCAAGTAAGAATAAAAAATTGAAGAAGGGGGATGGAAATGCAGCTAAAGGGTCTGCCCATTTTATAAATTCATGACCTTGTCTTTATATACATGACCTAAATACATATGGTTTCTAGCATTAGCCTTTGGCACTTAGAAAGAAAAGCTCAATTTGGGGGAATATAGGTCACATGCAAAGATTATGTTGAGGTTTAGGAGGGAGAGAATGGGAATACCTTCTTACCTTCTTAAGGTAGTTAGTTTCTTAAGAGGTAGTTAGTTTCTGTGTGTTGAATTTCTATATCTATATCATTCAGGAGGGACACCAAATTGCCTAACAATTCTTTACATTTTTTCGCTGCCTCCTTGTATTCTTTTTTTCATACCGTATCTGTTGAATTGCTGTGTAACAAGATAATGACTGTTTTCATCATTACAGCTAATGATTAAAATAGCCAGACAGCATCAGCAGAGGAAGATCCTTTTTAGAAAATAAAAAGAAGACCTATCCATCCTTTTGTCTTCCCTTGGGTAATAGATTCAAGTCTTACGCAGCCCTGGTTGACGATTCATGATGTGCAGATCACAAGTGCTTTACTTATCCCACATCTTTTTGTGGTTAAAAATGTACATTCAAAGCAAAATATATTTCTATCATAGTAGGACTGCAAAGTCAATAATTCATCTATCTCACCTTTTAGGAATCTTTAAATATATTTGTGTGTTTGCTTCACCTCCCAAGACTGACACTCAGCAATGATTATACTGGCTGGTGAACCAAAAGGATTTTAGAGGCCATAACCTGAGCTTAGAGTTGTGTGTTTGTTCTGAAAAATTTGACCACACCAGTCCTAACACCAAAAGCAGAGCTTAGGAGAGGCTTTGCTCATCAAGTTGCAGGTGCTCACAGTGTTATTAACTGTTGCAAGAGAAACACTTGAACTTTTACCAGGCATGGTAAAGAAGAAAATTACATAGTTAAGCTGGAAAAGGTGTTTGCTGGTGCTGTGTGTCTGATACATACCACGTAGAGACTGCTCAGCTCGCTCAGTGAGCGGCGGGCCAGGCACCCGTGAAAACGGCCCCCAGGAAAGGTTGCCGCTCGGGACTCTCGGTGAACAGAAATACGGCCATGGTTTGGTTTGCCAGGCCTGCCCTGATGACCGCCGCAAGTGGGGAGGGAGAGCCCACCCTTGCACTCGCCCTAGCTCAGCTGGATGATTTTCTTCCCATGGGAGAAAGAGCTGAACAGGCTGCGCTTCCGTGAATTACAGCCACGCTCTTGTCTTGTGCAAGGGTGGGCTTCCCATGCATTTCCTCCCTACCCGCCCCACTCCAGCCTGCTGGATTGGGAAAGATTCTTGTATTTCTTTGGATACTGAATTTTTAAAAGTATTTTAATAATGGAAAAAAATGAATATGACATATTTCCAGCAAAAATATATTAATCAATTTAAGAGTAATAAAAAAATCATTAAATTAATGGAGAGTACTGGTTTGGAAAACTGAAGGGGTGCACATTTTCCAGCTCCAATTCCCTTCTGGATCTTGGTCGTGAGTCACAGGAATATTTGACTGTTCCAGAGAAGTTACTGTGCTGGGTTTTAAAAATAATTGATGGGTGCAATCCCCTTGATCACACACACACAAAAAAAATCTTGAGGCCTGTTTTCGGTAAAAAAAGTGTAGCTGCACAGTTTTGGGGGGCTTTTTTGGTTGTTGATTGAAATGAAAAAATAAGGAAAAATGTATTATTACTTGTAGAACCTAAACAGAAATTATTCAGGGCAAGGAGAGAAAGAGAAAGTTTTATGAAACAAAATCCATAATTTAATTTAGGTCTAGCCTAAAACTTTTTGATTAACTCAAAAGAAAGTTGCTTTTTCATTCTGTTTTCACTGTTAAGGTCTGCTTCTAAATGAGAAATGACACTTCAAAATTCTTTTAAATACTGCCCCTCTCCCCCAAAAGTTAAAAGGAAATATTTTAGTATTTTCAAATGTTTCCCACCCATTTCTTTCAACCTATACTATTTACTGAATCTGCCTTCAGTTTCTCAGTAATTTTGGCTTTGGCACAGCTCAGTTTTCCACTGACTTCTCCAATCTGTTCAAAAAAGTACCCAACTTTGATCATGTGTCCCCCCATAAGGAATAGGTGTGTCCATCTGGCAACAGCTAATACAGAAAATGAGAGATGTGTTACTGCAAGTAGTTAAAAGAAATTCTTAAGGAATTAGGGTGCTCGGGAGGGAAGGGGGATGTTGGGATCAGGTTTAGTCTCAAATTTTATGTCCCTGAAATTATCTGGAGATCTGATCTTGACAGAGTATATCACAGTTAGTAACACCTTCTGTGATACATATGGTAGAGAGGCTTATATCGTTACTAATATTGAACTGTTCTTTTTTCTCCATGTCCGTTGGCTACAGATCATATAGAGAGAGTCTCAAAGTCTTTTTCCCTGTACTAAAGCCCTGTAGGCTTTAAAGGTCTTTAAAGTAAGATTTTTCAGATTGACTTGCAAAGCTAGGTACAATCCGCGACATCTTCAGAGTTTTAGTATCCGCCTTCTGAAAATCTGCATCTCCTCACTTTTTAGTTCTTGGGTTTGGCTCTCAGTGGTGTTAATCATGAACATCTTGCAATAAGAAAAAATATGAATGAACATTCAACATAATAGAAGTCCTCAGCATAATAGAAAACCATGGGGAAGAAGTGAGAGGAAAACTAGATAGCTGTTATCATATTAACCACTGTTCATATTGTGTTGTTTCAGAACATCACATTGTATTTCAAATGGTGACTTAACATAAAAGTAGTATTACTGTGGGTTTTAATTCATTACTTCTGAAGATTCTTTCTCGTAGAACGAGAATAAGATTGGCCATATTAATGCATAAAGAAAAACGTTATTTCATTTAGGACCACGGAATGCTTTTCATAAACAGACCCAGCACTGAGGATTGTGTTTTAACATTAAAGTACCATGATAGGTTAATCGTACCAGAAAATCCAGCTATAAGATAGTGTTTTGATGAATGATTTCTTTATGTATGGAGATGGGGGCAATTGTCTCTCTGTACATTTGAAAGAGTATTGATCTTTCAGTTGTGTTAAGGATGCAGTGTTTTTAATTGGGCAATTAGGGTTTTTTGTTTTGGCTTGTTTTGGCTGTTTTATATTTTAGCAAGAAAGGTTGTCATTTACTGAAGCTTCTGTAGCAGTAATGAGATTGTCATTTAACATAATTCTGTTTGTTTCACTGATAGAAATGTTGTAATATTGCCATATTGATTTTGCTTATAATGAAACGGTGCTTATAACATCTGTGGCAGCCGCAAGAATGGGGACCCATTTTTGGTCTCAGAAAAAATATTTACAAATTTACCATTTGTCAAATCCAAAGTAGTAAAACAAAAGCATAGGAAGGAAGAGAGAGCTTTTTTATTTTAAGGGTGAATGACTCGGGAGAAAAAGGAGTGGGGTTGAAATATATAGGGGGAAATAGGGGAAGTGTGTTTGATATCAAAGTGATTCATGACATTTCATTCTGAAAGTTTCCTTACTGTACATGAAGCCCAGTGGGAGGATAGCAAAATCCATGTCTCTAGACTCTTAAAAACTCAGCTAAGGTGATAGCTGACTGACTATTCTTTGATGACAGCTGCCTCTATAGCCTCCTTGGCAGTCCCTCCTTGGAAGCTTTCCACTGGAGACTATGAGCTCTCTCCGATGAACAGCCAGATAGCTTTCATGTTTTGTGAACTGCGAAAGTTGAACTTTCTTCAAGTGTGTCTAAGAACAGAGCATGTGTCCCAGCAAATTATTTAAAATGCGCTGTCTCTGCTAGCTATTAGATACATTTTGATTAACTCAAGCCAAGTTTCTTTGCCCTACGGAATAACTTGCTCTCTGGCATATAAGATAATGTTAATGAATATGGAACTGCTATTAAAATAATATTCAGGGCCAGTATCCTCTGTACAATCTAGTTAGGCTTAATATTACCTGACATTAGAGAAGAATGTGTTAGATAAGGGATGTCACCTGAGGTGCCTATAACAGGGAAGGAAACAGGACTCTTTCAAGAAAGTAAGTTACGCTGACACAAGAACAGCCTAATAGAAAGTTTGCTGCAATGCAGCGTGCTCAGAGAAGGTTGTCTTTGGCATATTAACCAAGAAGAGCGTATGCTTTCTACCATGAAAGCCCCTCTTCTCCTGCAGGGCCGTACTGTTTTCTCAAGTACTGACACATGTTCTTCTCCGGCGGCCAGGGTGAAAATGGTGATACAGTCCAGGCAGTACTTGAATTTCCATATGAAGGTCTTTCAGCTTGAATTACTCATACAGGACATACAAGCTGGAACCCTGTTGGCTTTCTCTGCTCCATTTGCAGCTGTTTGTTCCAGGGAACGGACTACCTCAGCCAAGGCTGATCTTTCTTCCTAAGTGTAAGAGGAGAAATACTTCTCTTGTCAGGTCCAGGCAGATGTCTTCTGGAGAGAGAGGTAGGGAAAGGTCACTGTAGATTTGTATTTTGCCTGAAGTAAAGCTTGGGACAGAATTTTGTCCTTGGTTAAAAAGGGGAATTAAATGAGTTAATAAATAGAAAAAATTGTATTATGAATTAACTCAGATTTGACCAACTTCACAGGAGCTGACACTTGAAAATATGACACTGTCATATTTTCACATAGTCCTCTAATCACTTTGTGATTCTGAAGCAGCCACTGCTGCCCTGCTGCCATGTACCTTTTATATCCCTAAAGCTTTGCGAAATCTGACAGACTCTTGTTGGAGCCACGTCCTTCTGTGGCTGACGGAGCCAATGCCAGTGGGCTCCAAGACAGACCCACCATTGGCCAAGGCCGAGCCCATCAGTGACAGCAGTAGCACCCCTGGGATAACGTATTTAAGGGGGGTGGGGGGGGAACTGGCACAGCAATTGCAGGCAGAGAGAGGGGTGAAGCAGCCGCCCTGCAGCCCCCCAGATCAGAGCAGCAGGAGGGGCAGGAGGGCTCCAGGTGCCAGAGCAGAGGTTCCCTGGCAGCCCCTGGTGAAGACCACAGTGAGGCCGGCTGTGCCCCTGCAGCTATGGAGCTCCACGCTGGAGCAGGTCTTCACCTACAGCCCATGGAGGACCCCACGCCAGAGCAGGGGGATGCCCCAAAGGAGGCTGTGGCCCTGTGGGAAGCCCACGCTGGAGCAGTCTGTTCCTGAAGGACGGCACCCCGTGGGAGGGACTCAAGCTTGAGCCATTCATGAAGAACTGCAGCCTGTGGGAAGGACTCACATTGGAGAAGTTCATAGGGGACTGTGTCCTGTGGGAGGGACCCCACACTGGAGCAGAGGAAGAGTGTGAGGAGTCCTCCCCCTGAGGAGGAAGCAGCAGCAGAAACAACGTGTGATGAACTGACCACAACCCCCATTCCCCATCCGCCTGCACAGCTCACATGGAGGAGGTAGAGAAAATCAGGAGTGAAGTTGAGCCCAGGAAGAAGGGAGGGGTGGGGGGAAGGTGTTTTAAGATTTGGGTTTAGTTCTCATTCTCCTACTCTGATTTGAATGGTAATAAATTAAATTAATTTTTCTCCAAGTAGAGTCTGTTTTACCCATGACAGTAATTGCTGAATGATGTCCCTGTCCTTACCTCAACCCACAGGCTTTTCATTGTATTTTCTCTCCCCTGTCCAGCTGATGAAGTGAGTAATAGAGTAGCTTTGGTGGGCATCTGGTGTCAGCCAGGGTCAACCTACCACACTGTGCTTGAGGCCAGCTCTGACAGAGTTGTATGGCTGCATGTAGGCATATACCATCTTGCTGAGGTGGACCTTGCCTTGCTGACTTGATATCCTGACTTGACCCAAACATGGTGATCACTGCTGTCCAACTCTGGCTGCTGTCGCCAAGGCTGTCCTGCTCGCCTTGCTGGGGTGCTGCGGGATGGTGCCCCGGCTGGTGAGGGCACTGCTCGTTTCCCTTCCCTGGCTGAGCAGCTGGCCCTCACTGTGCCTTGACATTTTAACTGTAGGTCAGGAAGCTTGCTGAAAGCTCTTGGAGCACCACTGAGGCATGTTTTTCTTCTGGGAGGTTGAAGCTTCTTTTGTCCTGAATCTTTTAATAATACTGCCAAGGCAAGGGTTTTAGAAACCATATTTCTCTTTAGACAATCTCATTTTTTGTAAGTGTGTGTGCAAGCACACATACATTAGGCTCTATTACCAAGAAAAGTAATAATATACAGTGTTATATAAGTACTCTAGTCCTCATGAAAGGACTGAACAGGACCAGATAGTTAAGGTGGCTAACACAGTGACAAGGACATAGGAATTGAAGCTACCAGGGAAAATAAATGGTTAGAAAGTATTCAGGAAATCTGGATGCTTTCAACTTGCCTAGGCCTGACTAAAATAATCTTTGGACTGAAGCAATCACAGAAACATTAGTAGTAATATTTGTGAAAGGTAAAGGAAACTCTGAAATGTTAAGAAAAGACAAGCATTGGGACCACCTGCGAAAAAAGGAAAAGGTAAAGCAGCCTAGTAATCATAAACTGACCAGTTTTATTTCAAACCCTGGAAAAATTAAGAAAATTATATTTTATAATTTTAGGAAGACAACAATGGGAAATACATAACAGTCAAGGCAGATTTTTCTCAACCAGTGACAACAAATAAATTTTCTTCTAGAATATGAAAGAGGTGGCATTTAATGAAATTTTTTTAACTGTACCACAGCTTAAAGGAAAATTAGGGAAATACAGACCAACTGGTACTTCAGTAAAAGTAAATGCAACAAAAATAGTCCTCAGCCCTCCCATTTCATCTCTGCACTGATGGGCCTAGACCAACTGAACAACCACAACCTCCAGTACTCCTTTACTTTCTCCAGGGACAGAAAAAGTCATCTTTCTTTATGTATCAGCAATTAGGATTACAGGGCATCATTCTCCCCTTCAGCATTCAAGGATCAATTCCTTGCACACTATAAGCTGATCTAAACAGAAATTGTGGTTAAATTGTCAAAAAAGACAATCACATTTTTCCTTTTCCATCTTACCCTCCTTTATTCTCTCTTTATCCATCCTCTCAGGTAATTAAAAAGGTTCAATTTAACCTGGATCATCAGTTCCCTGATTAGGTTGACTGTACAGCTGCAAAAATTCTTGTGCCAGCATGATGGTAGAGTAGTGAAAGGGTAAATATATAGCATCGCCTTATGTTACAGCTTATGTGACACTGTTGCCGAAGCATAACAGGTTTCCTGCCTGACATGTCAGCTAAGCACAACTAAATGATCCAGTGCTACAAGCAACTTCCTTATTGTCACCTATCTCCCTTCCCCGCTCCACATATCAGATACAATTAGTTTAAGCTTTCCATGCCTCATACATATTTCCTGTTCTACGTTTAACCACAATATCCTTTTTCTGCAGGTGCATGTCCTTCTTACAGCCATGGCTGTGTCAATCTTGGGGATTGTTTTCCAGAAGCTTGTGGATGCACTCACTGTAAGTTTTCTCCCATGTGTACAGTAACTGCTTAGAGGTCAGCACTGTTGCATGCATTTCTTTCCCATTTCTATATAGGTTCTTTCCAGGACATTAGGACTCAAATTTTCTTCCTGTTGTAATGACTGGTGCCTACGTTGTTAGAATACTTCTTCCTGAGCAATTCCTCAGCTCGGTACTTTTATCAGAACAACATACCCTGTATATGCTAAACAGAATCACAAACAGGTGAAATCAAGAGCAGTGAAGTATGAAGTAATAGAGCAAGTTGACACTTTGCAAAAAATTCCTTTCATATGGTAAAATTTTTATGTTTGAGAAGTTTTCAGCTCTTCCTGTTTTTGCCATCTCAAGAAGGTGATATTAAAAGCTGAAACGCTGAGTCATAAAGAAAGTCAAGTCCTTCTGTTTCAATGTTCTGAAAATCAACGGGTTGATGAACCTTCCAGGCATGCATTCAGCATTTTGGTATGCAGAAAGTTGTCATTTTTTCATACTGAATCTTTCATTCGAATATATGATTGATTTGGACTGTTGGTTTGGGGTTTTTTTAAACTTGTTTGAGAAACGTTTACTGTGCTGCTTGGTTTTTGCCCCAGTCCCGTCAAAATAACACTGTCAGAACCAATTGTGCTTTCCAACTACTTACAGAAATCACTCCCTTCTGGAAGGGATAAACGGGTTTTGAATCAGACTTCGTATACCTAACTTCCAGCTAAAACAGGCACGGCAGGCAGAAGGCCAGGAGAGATGTAAAAAAACTTACAGAACAGAGGGCTTTTATGTAAGGTAACAATATAGGTCAAGAAGACTCATAAAGCAAAAGGAAAAGAATAAGGGATTAAAGATGCCTGATGACCAGTAGCCAAGGCAAAACCCTTAAGAGAGAAATAGTTTCTGCTACAGGCTTTTTACAGTGCTTATGCCAATGTGGACTTAATACTCCTTTGGGCATCTATTGAAATGAATGACAAGTACTGTGGGGATGCAATTTTTAGTACCAGCATCCGCATCCATGTCTGAGAGTTACGGCCAGGAACAATACTCGGCCATGGGATTTTTCTTTCCTGTACATTTTAAGGTTGCAAAGGTAAAACAAGTTATTTAGCTTTTATGTAAGGGAAATGCTATAGTTTGAATTCATACTTTTAGAAAAAAGTTTTACTGAAAGCAGAGCAAAAGAAGTAACTTAGTGTCTGTGCCTGTCTCAGGTAGCCATTTATTATTTTCCCCATCTAGAGTGCAATTAAATCATACCTTCATAATATAATTCACTGTATTGAAATGAAATATTTTCTTCCAAGCTGAGAGAAGTTTCTGTCTCAAAGTCATGCATATGTTTGTAAAACAAAGACATTGTTTATAGAAAAGTTTTTGAAGCAATGAGCTTAAATACAAATGATCAAGAAAGCCACGCCGGAGAAACATTTATAGCTTAATGGAAAGAGCACGAGCAACAAAATGGAGAAACTTTAATTACTAGCGCAGGATATGACTTACTAGGGATAACAGAAATACAACAGAATCTGAGTGATGACTGATGGACAACTGTTACTAGGGTGTATGATGCTATATTTATATGAACAAAAGCAGGACTGGTATCACAAGAGCTGGGCAGGGAGCAAAATTCTACACTACCGATAAGAAGACCCTAAAAGAAAGAACTAAGAGTTAAATGGAAAACATTGGGTTGAAGTGGCTTTCTTGAGAATAACAAAAATGTCCTACTGTAATGAAACTCAGGTCTTTTGAGACAGTATGTTTGATTCTGGCTAAAATCATAAGCAACGTCACTGTAATTTCATTATCAAGATAGGAGTACTATCAGGGACTGTCACCACAGGAGCTGTAAGTTTGTGTTTCAGAAGTGTAGTACAAATATTCCTAAAATTATAAGATCTAGTTATTCCTAGACATGATAGCTGAAATTGGCTATTTCACCAAATAATCCCTGAATTAATTTGAGGTAATGTTACTTTATACTTGGTCTTATAAACAGTAAGTATAGGATAAGAGGGTTAGTCATTACAGGTAACGTTTGATCAAGTAATTCAATTTAATAAAAGCATAAAGAAAGGAAAGCCTGTGATAGATGTTCCTGTTTCAAACAGAAAAAAATGTCTAGCCAATGTCAGATTTTGCAGAAAGATTGGAAGTCTCTTATTAATCATTGTAAGAAGAATGCGATCTTCTTTATGCTTTTATAGTATAACTAACACCATATCTACTGTTACAGTAACATTACTTTTACCAGTTCAGTAGGCCTGAGTAAGAGTTAAAGCACAACGGATATTTCACAGGGACAGATCCAATGTTGATGATTGAGTTCAAATAACACTTTAAACACAACTGTCTAAATATATTGTATTTTTCTTTTATTTTACTCCCAAATCCGCAAGTTTACGGAGTTCGTTGGTACTGATCCTGATCACCTTTATGGAAATTATTAACTCAGGTGTGTACTGGAGGTCTTGCAGCATTCAGTTTTATCACCTTGTGAAAAAAATGCATCAGGACAGCTTGGATTATTGTATTATTGGTTTCTTAGGGAGATTATGCAATATCTTCTTGTCCTGTGAATCAGGGATTCTTTGGCGGGTAGATATTCTCATTTGGCCAGTATAAGTGATTTCTTAATCACTGATGCTTCTGGATTGCAGTTCTCAGTGATTTATTTTGGTAATGTTATCATAGAGGTTTAATTTGCCTAATCTCTGTCTCTTTTTGAAACAGAGAAATAGGATTTTCATTCTTGAAAACCAATTTCCAGGCAATGGGAGTATATTTTATTTCACATTATAGTAGCTGTGCTGTGTCTCTAAATGGTGTGATCAGTTTATAAACAACAGTTGGAGAGAAGAGCAGAGGTGCAGGAAGAAAGAAGAAAACGCTGGGATGCACATTTAGCACGCATTATTAGACTGCAGCCCATTTCAGTATCTAGTTAATTCAGCTTATAAAGACAGTTTATGTTTAGAAACATGTGCCTCCTTAGGTGGGGCTAGCAGATTGGTAAAACAGAGACCAGTAAATCAGTGGTAAGACTGCATCATGTAAGCAGACAAACTGGAAAAGAAGCAGCACGACAGGGTCAACATGGTGTCTTGACCAGATTATTTTAATGATTCCTAAAGAGCCATTTTCCCTGGGGCTTGTCTTGTTATCGGTCAAACCTAAAAACCTGACCTCTTTTGGAGCATACTTATAATTTCAGAAACACGGGGAATCTCATGATTGCTCCAGGGCCATTAGCAGTATCTCTCAAAGTGACAGACCAGGCCCTCCAGAAATGAATTCCTACGACAGCATTACTCAATGTGAAACTAAGTTATAAAAGATTTCCCTGAGGCTCAGAATATGTATTGTGCCTCTGGACCATACTCTTTTAAAGCCATGGATTGCTTTAAAAAGGTAGAGACAGGCCACAATTTTTTAACCTTTTCTAAAAGCAGTTTGATATACTAAAAAAAAAAAAAGTAAACATTACATTGATATGTTTGCCCATATCTGATGATGCGGAGAGCATATATTCCAAAACAGTTCTCATACGACATGTTAACTACAATAGACCTATGCTTTTAAAGCCTGGGTGCCTGTAAAGGTGTGACTGTGGAGGAGTTTCTAACAGTAAGGTCTGAGAGGAGGTGATGAAAGTCTTTTCGCGTATTTTTCTGTCCTACCCCAATACAAGCCAAAAGGAGTCTTGCTGGCCTGTAGCAGGGCTGCTGAGTGTTCCAATGCAGTCTGAGTTTTGTTTTATCTTTAAAAACATCATGTCAGCTAGGGGCACTCTGTCAGCACAACCGATGGTTTAAAATTGCCACTTGCCAGCCAAGTCATTTCCCTTCTTAAATCGCTATACCAGGCAAAACCATCAGGGCCCTGAGGGCACCAGCAGGCCCTAACCTCCTTCCCCAGGCTCCCTCCCCCCTGCCCAGGGCCCAGGACCCCATGTCAGCTCCCCTGGGCCCCAACAGCCCCTGTCCCCGTGATGCCACAGCAGGGCCCATCTCCAGCTCCCCACAGGCCTGCCCGACCATGGGCCCTGCTTGAGCTGGGCCCACCCATGGGCCCACGGCCCAGCCTGGCCTTGGCCTGTCCCCAGGGAGGTGCCCAGTGTCCGGGGCTGGGGCTGCCCCAGTGCCCGCAGCCTGCCCTGCTCCCTGGTAGAGGGTGTCAGGCAGGGCCCGGCAGGCAGGGCCCAGCTGGGGAAATACACCTTAGACTGAGAAGGAGCAGTGGGATTTTCTTCAGTTCTGTCACTAACGTGTTTTTAGTGGCCACACAGCCGGGTCCCCTGCTCCCCGGTCACTTTCCCCACCAGCATTGCAGCGCAGGCATGCTCCCCAAGGAGGCCATGTGTCTGCTGGCCTGTTTTTTGCTCAGAGAGGATTTTCTTTTCCGCAGGAAGGCTGAACCCAGTGGAATCCTGGTTTTGTTTTTTTTTAATCTGTGGTGTCTTTTGGCTTATTTCTGGTCTTTTGTCACCATACTCACAAAGGCACAGTTGTATGGAGAAAATTAGAAATAAAAGAGTTAGCAGTCGAGTATCAGATGGCCACCATTTGCAGCCTGCCTTTGGATGTAGGTGAGAGACCAGAAGTTTGGCTTTCTGGCAAGCAAGGGCAGATTTTTTTCTGATGAGGCCTGCAATGGGTTGCAAGCCATGGCTGAAAATTGTCCCCCAGAAGGGTCACTCCAGATCAGGCTCTGAATTTTATGGCTTTCTGTAGTGCTGCTTTAGGGTACAAATCCACATCTGACACCAGACTTCGTGTTAGCCTGGAAGAGGTTTTAGATTCTTCCGGTTCCCTGTTGGTGATTTTAAATTTTTATAACTGGGGCGTAATTTGTTTTGGCCTGGGAGTGCTTCTGCCCTGAACTCGATGTTGCCGATAAAGGATAGGAACTTGCCAATCCTCACTACAGTCATTTACTTAAAAAGGAAATCCTTGAAAACAAATGATGTCATGACTGCCATTTACTCTCAGATGCTATTGGCGTGTTTGTTTTCAGTGTGGAAAAAGCATCTAACCATCTTCCTAGCAAATGTAACTCATTCTTTCCATTCTGCAGGGGCTCTTAGTAAGCTCTTAGCTTACCTGCTGCAAATCAGGTACTCAATTCCAGAGGCAGGAATCTGACAGACTTCTATGTATGTGGGCAAATTCTTTCATTGCCTTCTAGGTTCTTTTTTTTTAGGTTTGGAGGAGTTTTTTTTAAGCAACTCCTTAGTTGCTTGAATGGTGTCTCCCTACTGCCTACTCAGTTTCTCACAAGTAGATTACCACGCAATTACCTCAGTGTTAGAACAATCCAACCACTTGTTAACATGACTGGATATCAAAAGTTCATAAAGCAAATTAATGTAATTAAGTTTTAAAAACAGTTACAGCCCAGAAGCACATGGAAATACTGCATCAATCAAAACTAATGAAAGTAGCCATAAATATAAATGGACCGGTGCTTGAGATGACCTAATGTTACATATGCATGTGCTTTCGGGTATTGACTTCAAATAATTTTATTCACTTTGAAAGATGATAATTTAAGATTTAAGTTACTTTGACAGATGAATAATTATCATATTCTTCTGAGGTTAAGCTAGCATATGGAACACGATTTTTTTCCTGAAAAAGCAATATTTATCTGTAAAGAGAAGCAGTTTAAGCAGCAGATCTTAACTCTCTGAGTATTTACATAATGAATGTTCTTGCTTTGGATCAATTGAAAAGGAGTAAATTTTGAGGAAAAATTGCAGAATATGTTCTCACATAAGGTGAAAACTTTATACTTAAGGCCAAGTCTTCACTTGTGATGGTACAAGGTTTTTCTCATCTTCTGAAACCAAACATTTGTGAAATGACTAACAAAACAAGGGATAATAGGTTGGAATTATATTAAATTTTCAGATTCCTGGTTTTGAAAAAGTTATGCAATAGTCTATTTTCTGTTTTTATCTGCAGCCATGCAGAAATAGTGGTCTTTCCAGTAAAGACTCTTCTTTATGGACATCTACTGTAAATTTTCATATTCATACAGTGTGGAATTAATATTACAACAACTAGATTTTGGAGACTTTTTCTCTTAGGTGTTCCCACAGGAATGTACTTACCCACTTTCACGTATTGCTTCATGCAGAAGTCCTGAATAGGACTCTGTGGGCTCCATTTTTCTTTCAGATGCAGAAATATATTCTCATACACAGATTGTAGAGCGGAGAAAATAAATGATAGCTGATGAATATGAAGAATATGACTTGAAGAACCACCAGAAAAGCAAAACTGTAAGATTGTCTAACACAGCATCACATCTAAATGCCCCCGTGGTGATGTGATAGTTGGAAAAGAGTTTATATGGCTATAGATGTGCAAAATCAAGATATCTTCAGACTTGTGATAGAGGATGCTCAGGCATCCACAGAGTCCACCTTAATTACATACAATGCTCTATAGCCTTGGTCCCATATCAGATTCTCCTGGAAGGTTAACGTCTGGTCACAGTCTCTGGTGAGACGCCTGGGACTATTGATCATTCAGCTAATGATACTGGGAAGAGAGGAAACCATCCAAATAGGTTTGCCTTGTGTAAGCAAAAATACAAGGTGTTTTTGACATCCAGTGTTTAAAATAGTGCCTTGGCTCTGAAGGCATATGGGTTTGTGAAGAACATTGGCAAGGTGATTCGCTGAGGTAGAAGGTAAATTTCAGGGTTGTGCAGAATGTATGGACTGGTCTACAAGGATACTTTCACCACCACCACCAACAACAACAACAAAGAATGTGGATTTCTCCTAGACCTTTTCATATTGGAAAGACAGCCCTTATTTAAAAAAAAAAAAATTAAGAAGCAGGGGGCAATGCTTGAGCTGTGAGCTGTGCAGAGCATTCCTTGTCCTTCTTGATTCACTGGTTGAAACTGTGAAGACTAGAAAGAAGGTAAGTGTATTTACAAACAGCTGATTCTGGAAATGTAAACACACAGTTTACATTGATTGGTAAAGTGTTTCCTCCTAACCCTCCGCTCTTCTCCACCCCACACCCGCTATAGCAGTTTTCACAAGACTTAACACAGTAAAGCACCTCAACTCTCAATTTTCACATTGTGGCCATAGCAGTAATGCCAGCTGTTTGGCAGAAGTTTGAAAGTCTTGGGAAGTCACAGAGCAATGAAGTGAAACACCTAAACAGTGTAAAAGAAATCTGAACATGTTAGTAATTTCACAAGTGGCTGGTTCTACAACAGGCTGTTATATGCAATTAAATGAGTATGATAATTGCCTGAACTGAAGTTAATGGAATGATGTGAGTATAAACACAATGCAGGAACACAGTCCAGTGAAGCAGTAACCTTCATAGAAGGAATGATGTCATCTCCAAAGAGTATATCAGATGCTTCTCTAATTTACAGTGGGAACCTTGTCATTTTAGTGCTTGCTGCAGTTCTGAAAAATGCCTAGAGCCTACATCGGTTCAGTGCTGCTCCCAATGGGCTGTTATTACTGTGTGCTCCCTCTTATAAATGAGGTTTCCCCCCTGAGGATGAGCTCTGTCCTCACTGAGTAACTGAAGTGGAACAGAGGCTGGAGCCAGGACTAGGCAAGAGAGAAGTGCAAAGCCGTAGCTCAGTAATGATGACCATGTCATTAGGGAAGTGCAGTGTAGTTGAATGTATGAAGAGACCCTTTCAAAGCAGCCGTGCTAATTTCTTAGTATTACCAAAAGTAGAACAAACAAAATGGATGCTCCAGTAAGTTATTTACATTAGTGTGCTTCAAAGCAGATGGAGAGCTTTATATCCTATTATGAAAGGCATGCAAGTTACAGTGACATGGGTCCTAATTATGAACAACTTAAACTACACCATCTGCATTTAACAAAGCTCCATATGTATGGATATGATCTAGCTTGGCTGCCTGTATTTGTTAGTAACACGTGGAAAATAGATACCAACATGCAGAATCTAAAGAATTTAGGAGGGCTTTGTGGGAGGAACTGGAAATGTTTGCAGTGTCCCTTCCACCTTCACTCACCAAACAGAAAGCTAGGGGCAACAATCATCCCAGGACAGAATTGATGTTCCTATTGAGAGAGGCATTGATACATACATTTGCAAAATTCAGCATATTGGTCACCCAGTCTTAGCCAATGCTTGCTTCTTTTTTTTTTTCCTTTTTCTTTTTGGCACAAAACTTCACTTCTACTTCCCCTAGGCAATCTGGGCAGACAGTATGTAATTTTAGACGTCTATATTCAAAGCCTAATCCTTTTGCCGTTGACAGTGCACTGCGATGCAAATTCCAACATAAGGGATCTGTAGACTTCAGTTTAATGAAGGATAAAAAAAAATGAATCCTCCTTTGGAAAAGCAAAGTTCATTGAGCCAAAGAGCCCTGGTTACCCAGGACACAAACCAACATCCAAATATTTGACTCTCTTAAGGGGGTTCTTCTGTGCTCTGCAATAAAAGGAATTGTTTTGCTGTTTCTCCAAAGAGCATTAAACACAGTGTGTAACTGAGAAGGGATTTAGCAGGGGAGTGCTTATTTTTCATCTGGTATTAGCAGTTAGTTCCGCTAGAGAAAACTCTAGGAGCTGAGCTGCACCTACCTGGTTCTTCCCCTGAATTGTGAGTACTTGAAATACTTCAGATTTCTAGACAGTGTGTGGAGCTTTTTGGTCGAAAAAGGAAAAATTCCAGGTAAACCAAAATAAAATTTTCTGTACACTTGCCTGTGGAAAAGTGATGGAGGTAGTCAGATATGCATGCGCCTTTGGTTGCCACAGGTAACCTGCACTGCAACTCTTCCAACTCCGACTGTCTTCATAGCTCTGGAAGAGCAACATAGGACTAACAGTCTCCTAGATCTAACCTTCTCATGGTCATACCCTCACCCACTCTTTCCCTGCCCCACCCAGCAAGTCTTTGATCTGAAGCAGAGTGGGTTGCTGGTGAACTCGGGGCATGACAGACATCTTGCTTTAGGAGGGTTTTGTGAATCATCTTGTTATGAGAGATGGCAGCAGCTGAGGTAGCTATTCTACTGGATTCAGTTCATCTTCAGGCTGGACTGTGCATCATTATGTGATAAAAAACAAAACACTGAATTAGGAAAAACAAAAAAATCTAAATGAAATCTGTATAAAGAAAAGTAAATGGAGAACACAGCATGATTGAAAAGTGAGAGGGGATCATGAATGTCTGTTTTCACAGAAATCTGGATGTGAGGGATTGGGCTGACGGTAATAGATTCCCCCCATCCCTGTTTCCCCCCCTTTCCATTCTGCTGCCTCTGATATGGAGATTTACACTGACCTCTGGGCTTTTACATCTTGCAATTTGCCAGCTCTTTGATAGAAAGCACATTCTCACTGGCCACTTAATTCCTTTCTGATCAGTATTACATGACACCAGCAATCAGAGGGCCTTTGATTCACCAGGACAAAAGGGAGAATGGAAATGTACTTTTTTCACCCTAACACAGCATTGCCATAGTCCCATGAGCTGGCTGTAATCCTGGTTTCATTTTTTCTTTCCTGTTCTGTAGTGGTGTTAGAAACCCAGCTTTAAGGCTAAACAAGACCAAGATAAGAAAAGTTCTTTTACCATGTGAATGCCAAGGGAATAAATCTTTTTATCTCTCCCTAACTTCAGGTGCAGAAAGTATAAAACCTTTTCTGTATTAACACTGAATAGGACTGGTCCATTCTACTTTGCCTGGTGCATTAATTTCATTTCTAAAAGGACATATATTTAACCACATAAAACAATAAGAAGTGTAAGGAGAAAATGTGACTATTTTCAAAAAGACGACACTTAAAAGAAGACACAGGAAACACATTGAGCATTAGATGCTGATGATTCTAATGGCCTCCTTTATCAAACCAAGTCTGGGGGAACTGCGAGGGTGACGGGTAGAAGTCTCAGCATTCAGGTGTTTGTAGAGGAATTTAATTGAAGACCCAGAGATAGAGCAGATGCAGGCAGCAAAACCACCGTCAATTAAAGCTGTGACTGGAGGATACTGGAGAAACTGCATTCTCAGAATTTTTTTCCAGAAACTGAAATATTAGTTCATTAATCTGGGGCCAATTTTGCCTTTATCAGTGAAACTACTTTAATACTGAGTATGTAAATAATAAGGGTTAAAATAAAAAAGGAAATTAAATTTAAAAGTAAGGAGAAATGTTGTCTTTCAGTTTCCTGTGTTATACCTCGTTTCTGCTAGGTGCTCCTGAAGCATCAAAGACCTGCTCCACTTTGTGTGTGTATATAGTGTATATACTCCTTTCCTGAGGATATCCCACGATGAAGAGTTGATGTTGAATCAGTTTTTGGAATATTGCTTGCACCTTGTTTACCAAACAATGGTGTAACTGCATATTAAAAATGTGATAGAAAAGTGATCTCCTTATTCAAAATAATACTGTAGATTGAGTAATTTAGCTTTATATATGTGATACATTAAAATGGCTTTAAATGTGAAATAAGGTGACCTAAATATCTTGGGGTGGAGGGTTGAAATAACTGGGAAAGTATGCAGCCACCATTAACATGAGATTTCTCAAGCAGAAGAATCTTCAGTCATTTTGAAGCTACGGTTGTTGGGAAATTTTAGGCAGATTTGAAACACTCTCAAATAGATAAACTGTACTTACATTATGCTATTTAACTATATTCAAAATCTTTTTCAGGTTGTTTGATCAAAGCTGTTGTCAGTTTTGTAATTCTTGAAGTGAAGGATTCTATCTGATTTTTACAGGCAAGACAAGCACAACAAATAGGCAGTAAAGAACTGATAAAAAGCACAATATTTTTTAATCTGATAAAAGTTATTTTGACAAAATTCTACCTCAAGAAAATTTTTAGAATATTTTGGATTTGTATAGAACAAAAACAAGTTTCTAACCTCATAATCTAAGTGTATCTACCAGGAAAGTGTATTTTTTATTTATATTTCTGTTTTCATGAATTAACTTATGCCACTAACCTCAACGGTCTCTGCGTATATCACTTGTATAAATCACCAGATCTAGAAAAAAACTTGTCTAGCTCCAGGCATGGTGCTTCAGTTGTTAAACTGCTGAACTGCTTAGTAAAGGTTTATCTTCTAAAAGGAGCTACGGGTCAGCTGTTACTCAGGCCAAACAGAACTTGGGAAATTAAGGAATCATTACTTCTATAAAAACTACACTTGCAACTCCAGTTGCAATTGGAGGTACTGGAGGGTCTGCCTGCATATATAGAGAGTGTTCTTGTCCAGCGTGGGAGTCGAAATCCCTGGGGGGTTGTGGGAGCTGAAAGGAATGATGTGGGAATAGTTGCTGGAACTCTTTAGTTAAGAAAGGAGGAAAAAATTGTCAAGATCATAGCAATGGAAGTTACATATAAAAAAGGATGTAATTAATTGAACACTTAAAATGCTGTGAATTATTCGCTTAGCTCTTCTGTTTTATGTAAACACGCACCCTCCATAGGTGTCCTGCATTCTCTGCTCTGCCCCTGTGGAATGCAGTGCATCTGTGCACGACTGCCTGAAGAGCGTGTGGTCTCACGCCATAAATACTGCCTCGCACTTCATTCTCAAGTTCACATGTTGGATTGTCTGGGAGCAGAAAGGAAAGTTCCCAAAAATTATGTGGAAGGTTCTCTTGGAGCTCCTGACTCAAGTAACCAGACACATTATTCTTCTGAGTGATACCTAGGAGCTGGCTCTAAGATTCTTGATATTCATCTTTAACTGCAAGGAATGAGAACATACCATGTTCAAAACCATTAAAATGTAGTGAGCTTTCTCTCTCTCATTTTCTGACTTTTAAGACGATAAGCTATCCAGGACTTTATTTTGCCTTTTTGTTCTTTTAACTGGAAAGAATGTGATCCCTGACCAGTTTAGTTTTGTTTTGTTTTCCACATTCTCCAATAGAGAATAATGAAAATAGTGGCAGATGGTGTTTGTTTGCTGCTATACTTCCCAAAGTGGCTGCTCGTTTTGAATAACTCAGGTTTTTTATGCTGAGGTTGAAAAGCTCTATTTTGGATGTTCATCATGTGACAGCTAGTAGGTTTTTTTTGAAAATTTTGCATTGCAGGCATACTTTTCAAGTTTTCCTTCACCTCAATTAGGTGTTGTTCAGGAAGCTGACTGAACATTCCCAGGCAGGAACATTTCCACACACCCTGAGAAAATGGGAAGATTATCCAAGCCATATGTTACCCAACCTTGCACTCTGACATTGTTATGCTTGTGAAGCTGCTTGATGACTCCTTGTTGCAAGAGGAGGTGGAGGAGAGATCAGCTGCCTGCTAGAATAAGCCTTCCAGCCTTGCAGTGGCTTCAGGGTGAAGGATTAAAGGGTCTGTAAGTGTAATCCACCTGCCTGAGTGCCCACTGTGGAGCCAAATCAAATCTACAGTAAATCCATGTGGAGTAATCTTTGTTGTAAAGCCACTGCAGGGTAGAAGGATTACAGGTAGACTGAAAAAAGGTTAAAATCATTTTGAAGGTTACAATTGACTATTGTCTATATATAAGTATTTGATATAGAAACCTGCCAACAATGTGTATCTGGTTTTTTTCATTCCATTTCCATGACAGTAAACAGAAAGAAAACCTATTTTAGCTTAGTTAATTGAATTCATTAATAAGCATTAGTGAATTTAGGATTTTAGAAATATTTTAAATTGATGAATATAACCATGAATATGAACTGAGAGAAGAGCATATGTTTCAGGTTGCTAACAGAGGATTAAGAAGATGAAAGAGTCAAAGTACTAGGAAAAAGAGAAGCAGCGTAAATCACTTGTCTTGATTTTATTCATAGCAGACTGAGTGCTAAATTAAAATTCTGCATAGCGTCAGTGAGAGCAAAAACCGTTATTGTTTTTAAGATTGTGGTAGTTTGCAAAAGGGATTCAATAACACAGTTCTGCATAGTCAGGATCTAGTTGCAAAGACCCAGGAGACTGCTTCCAGTTCTGTGCCCCTATAGCTAATATTTAAAAGGCAGAGCCATAATGGAGATGAATGGATTTTTTCAGCTACCCGGAAAAAAAAATAATTCTGCTTCGTAAACTGAATGCCCTTGCTAACTCTGCTGAGATACTTGTCGAAAGTATCTATTGACTGTGGAAGATCCTTAACCTGGCAGTGAATCATCCATCACTGAATGCCGGATCTAATTAGCGAAGTCAAGATGGTTTTCTCAATGTCCTCTAAGTAGGTAAGACTCTAACATCTTGAATTTGACATACAATCCTCAACCAATTGTCTGACCTTGACTATGAACTTTTGGTCAATCAGATGAAGTTCTTTGTGTTTCCTACATGAAAAATAGGGAAGAGAGATTGTCCTGCCATTTTTGAAACTGTTCATTTCTTCTTATTATGTTGCAATTAGAAGAATCTTGAAGAAAAACTCAGTGCTTGACGCACTTTGGAGATCACACGGTGTGGCCGATGGGAAGAATGGCAATGGATATAGTTAAACAATTGAGAAAAGGCATGTTATTCTGGGTTTTGTGAGGTACTTATCTTGAGTACAAAGATGAGGCAAACAGTCCAGCATACAAATAATGCATTGTTCTATAGGTGAGGACCAGATGCTTAGAGTGTATCTAGAGCATCAGTGTTCTTTTAACATAGAAGATTTTTTTTTTTTTTAATATGACCTTATTGCTTTTTCATCTTGCTATTAGAGCCCACAGTCTGGTAATTGAAGACAGATCAAAAGTAGAAATTTTCACTTCACAGGAAATGAACAATTTCAGCATGGGATTTTATTCTGAATTTAAAATAAAACTCTTATTTTTCATAAAATAAAATGTTTGAAAAATATTTTGGGGTAACTTGAATTACTGTATTCAAAGCAAACACTTTGTCTTTTCATTTTTAATTATGAGATAGAAACTATACCAAACATTTCAACAGGGTTGAAAACCAAACCTCTTAAGTATAAAAAAAATATTTTACTTGAAATTAACAGCTGCCATAGGAAGTTTAACATTTAGAACCAGATTAGCATTTTCACAGAAAAATATCCTGCTAGAAAATATTTGAATGTTTCAGTTTTTATTAAGTAGATTAAAACCATTTTGATAAATGTTTGGACATGGACAGAGAGGTTTCGATTTCACTGTAGTGACTTGGGTATCACGTAGCAAAGCAGTGGTTATGAAACCTGGGCTTCTATGATGATCAAATTGCGGTCTGTATAAAAAGAAAACAGCTAGTTAGGTTTTCTACCTTTTGTTTTGTTTTCTTTCTTCCCTTCCCCTAGTTTATACGAAATCATGTGATGAAAATATGAAACATTTTAGTACAATTACTTGTAGCACACAGATACTGTGAAACACATAAACAAATAAAATATTAAGTAGAAAAGTTTAATTTATATCCTGTTAATTATCCTTTGATTCATGAGCAGCAGTTAATTTAATCATGGGCATAGTTTATAACAGGAATTGAGCCCAAAGCTGTTGTACCTAGTTCATTTAAAAGCCAGTTTTATGTACTGCTCTTTCTGTGACCAGTTGCCCTGTGGTTTGAAAAGCGCGTATGGCAGAAACAACAATAGCCCCTTACGAAAGCAGGTCCCTTCTGCCTTCCAGTTTGACACACAGCTCCTCTACCCACCGGCACACCAGAGCATCCTCACTGAGAGAAGCTCCTGAAGAGACCGTTACGTGCTCTGGGGGTGCGGGGGCTGGACCAGACTCTACATAGAAGGTTGATTTGGGGCATCATTCACCAGCCACAGACCCTGCCCTCCTTGAGACTGGTGGTGCAACCCAGCTGCAGGGCTTTGCTTGGATGTGAGCCTAGGCGCAAAACACCAGCTCAAAACTTCAGGCGGTCCTCGCACATGGGTGCCACTGTGCTGAACCTCCCTCATGGAAATTAAGTGGCTCCCAATATCGTTACTGGGGGAGAGGAGTGAGGCTGGGAGAAGCAGAGGACCTGCTTTCTTCTGAGAGCAGTGTTGGATTTCCCTGTGCAGTTTAGGGGTTACAGCCTCAGATGGGGACAGACAACGCACTCTTGTTTCCAGAAAGATAAGACTACTAAGATACCACATGAGGACCGAGAGATCTTCAGCTGGTAGAAATCATTACTGATAAGCTGATGTCAAAGGAGCAGCAGCACTGATTTACACCAACTGAGGCCAGGGGAAAGGCCAGAGTGGGGCCGGGGATACAAAGTATAAATGAGCTCTTGGAAGGCAAGCCTTCATTTTCATTGATGTAGAACTACATTTAATTTGGCAGTATGGATTGAGAGTAGTTATCAAGTTTATTTATAACGGTAAGGATAGAAATTTATCAAAGAGAGCTTTCCTTGCGGTCTCTGTTTTATATCTGTAGTAGAAGGGGAAAAATAACCAGTGGAAGAGAAATAAGTTGCTTTATGCAGCATTGGCAGTTTTACATTAGTATATTATAAAATAACAAACACATAGGCATTACTTGTCTGGGTTAATAGGATCATATGCCAGCTATAAATTTATAATTTATTAATTACCAAAGAGCAACAAGCTCTTTAGCATCTGTTAATTAGCCTACAGGAAGCAAACATCCTGATCTGCTAATATGCTGTTCACCTCTGTTGAAATTAGAAAACTGTGGTCTAACCTTCGCTGAGAATCACCTAACCTTTCCAGATTACCCGTCATAGCTGGAGATGCTATATTTTCTGCTGCTGTGTGATTGACAGTGACTTCTGGATGGATTTCTCATGGTGGCCTCCTTCAAGCTGAGCAATGTGCACTGCCCCAGGACCACCCTTCCAGACCTCAAGTGCCCCCATCCTACAGTCACAGGCTGCCGGTTTAAGTCCTTCAGAGGTATGACTACCTTGTGGCTTTAAGATGGTATTGCTGTAGGGATGCTTAGTTTGAGAGGAATCTCTACGCAAATAACTCAGTGGCTGAAACAATTTCAGCAAACATTTGGGGTTTTTTGCTGGGAGGAGTAAGATGACTTTTGAAAACTGGAAATGTCCACAGAAATGTGAGATCCTTTCTTGAGAGTATTTTTTCCAGAGGTACTTCTGATCAAAATGACAGAAGACCATATGCTTTTCAGTGATGACACACCAGGTGACTATGAATACCCACCTAAGCTGGAGCACAAGTGTTATGAGGAGCACCTGAGGGAACTGGGGCTGTTCAGTCTGGAGAAAAGGAGGCTGAGGGGAGACTTTCTCGCTCTCTACAACTACCTGAAAGGGGTTGTGGCAGGGGGGGTGTTGGTCTCTTCTCTTTAGTAAATAGTGATAGGACGAGAGGAAGTGGCCTCAAGTTGCACCAGGGGAGGTTTAGACTGGATATTAGGAAAAAATTCTTCACGGAGTGGTCAAGCATTGGAACAGGCTGCCCAGGGAAGTGGTGGAGTCACCATCTCTGGAAGTGTTCAAAAAACGTGTGGATGTGGCACTGGATTAATGGTTGGACTTGATCATCTTGAAGGCCCTTTCCAATCTTAGTGATTCTGTGGTTCTGTAAGCACAGGACAGCTGGGACTGAGCTACCCTTGCCCTGCCCTAGCCGCAGGAGGGCAACTGAACTCAGGTTTTCTGCATCTCATCTGAGTGCCTTAACCTGTGCCCCTGGAAGACCCAGCAGGAGTTACCCAGGCTCCTGAGGCACCACCACAAATGCTCTGGGAGAAGTTTTTTAGTAAGGGCAAATTTGCTAAAAGCTTCTGAGCTCAATGTTGTGCAAGTAGCAGCTTCTCCAAGATCCTGGTTTTTCCTGCATTGGTGGGGTTGTTTTTCCTGCAAGGACTGTAAGTGCTCTCTCGTGTGTTTTTCGCCTTTGCTGAGGCTTGTTTGTGGTCTTTAGCCGAGTTGTAGGAAAAATGGCTGAAAATCTGTACTCAAATCATGTAGAGGAAAGATTATTTGAAGCTAGGCAATGTCCTTACCTTTCCCTTTCTGGGATTTTTTGTTAGCAACAAAGTAACTGGATTTCTCAAGTTCATCATCTGCACAAGGTACCTAACTTGTCTCAGTGCAATAGTGTAAAATAAGTAAATTCAGAAATGTCTGAAATATTCTTAGGACAAGAAAAATTATCTCTATGGAATAACTTCATCTGTTACAGACTCTTTTGCATTTTTTCCTCCCATCTAATTATATATATATATGTACATGAAAACTCTTACAAAAGGAGGATGATGGACTGAGGCTTACCTATAAAATATATTTTTTCCTTTTATCCTGGAATAGTCATCAACTGAGATTATGAAAATGTCATAGGAAAATGGAGTAAGTTTCTAAGGTGATTGAAATGGTCTTAAAAGTAATACCAAGAAAATATGCCCTGAGAACAGTTTTGTTTATTGGATATAGCTGAGTGTGTCTTTTTGGTTTTATTTCTTGGTGTGGGGTATTTTTGTTTGCTTGCTTAGTTGGTTGTTGGTTGGGTTTTGTTGTTTTGTGGTGGGTTTTTTTCCCATAAACGGATGACAGAGGACCCTGTAATGTATGTCAGGAGTAAAACATAATTGTGTTAACCTGTTAAGATCTGATGTTCTGTTTTAAATAACTCCCTCTTCAGCATACTTCTTACAGCAGTCTGGCTTTTCTGTTTTCAGTAAGAGGGAAAAAATACATTGTGTGGTGTCACGTCTTGTAAATACACAACTTTTCAGAATTCTTTGCAGTATGTCCTTATTGCTCTCTTTAATGTATGCTAAAGCAAAAGCAATATGTGCTTGCAGCTATTACACTGCCACTATGCCTTTGCCTGCAAAACTTTGGGCTTGCACAAAAAAAGGTAAAGGTTAATAATATGCTCTGTTGTGCATAATGTGCATGTACAGAATAAGGGTGTTATATTGCACGTTTTCATATTAATGTTTCCCTTGCTGTGAACAGTGCTCAGTCAGAAGCTTTTTAGTATTTTAGTGTCTTTGGTGTCCAAACAGGTTATATCTTTTCTTCCTCCGATGTTCGTGTTCTTCATCTTGGAAGATGAATGTTCTGTATCTGTTGTATGATCAGTGGATATGTGTTAATCTAGGGTCCCAGTGCTTCCCAAACATTAATGAATTTATTTTCACATCATTCAGTTTCCCTATACAGACAGAAAAATTGAATGCTATAACAGGTAAGTTAAAATTACTATATCAAAACCTGTGGCTGAGGAGAAAGGGTGATACTTAATAAACAACTCTCTGGGCTTATTTGCATATACAAATTACTTCATTAGTATTTTTAGCTGTTGTAATTACATGAGATTAGAAAATCATAAAGCAAAAATAGTGTTCTCTTTCAGTAGATCTAGTTCTGTGGTATCAAAATACTTAACACTGTACAGTCTGCTCCCATATGTTCACCACAAAAGACCATGCTTGTAAAAGAACAACTATGATAAATGTCTCTCTATCCACCTTAGGATTGTTACTCTACATTTAATACAAATTTTATATTAACACAGTTGTTTGTGAAGTGATTTCCAGTGTTAAATCTTCACCTCTAACCACTGACATGTCTTCCCTATGGACTAGATATTGTGTATTCTATTTAAACTTACATGTTTGCAGCTGAATAGTTTCTGTTACTTGATCACTTTCTAATTCACGTGTGCTTTTTTCCTGTCATAGGGCAAAATGCTGTCATAGATCACTTTACATGTCCCTCGTTATGTTTACATGACTTTCCAAAACAAAATCTTGAACTTTTCTCACTCAGGTTATTTGTATGTTCTACCTAAATGGAACACTATGATACTGTGGCAACTGATGATGTTTGGCATCATTTGTATAAGTTCTAGTAACAACTGGTGTTGGCATACTATTGATCGTGCTTACTGAAAATCACGTTTTGTTGACGGGAAGTGATTTGTCTTTCCAAAGTATGTCTGTGTTCCCATTGACTGGTGTAAGCGTAGCATGTTTAGAGCAGTGATGCTCAGGAAATACAAGTTTTTGATGAAACTGGAAAGCGAGGGCTTTATTCCACTTAGGCAGTCTGGATAACTGCACTGAGCTTATCTGGTGTTTTTTCCCCAACTGGCTAGATTAAAGCTAGCTCAGAAATGTTTGCGTTGCAAGAGCTAGCTAGTTGGCTCTGTGAGTGTGCATACGGAGAGGAGCAGACACAGAGGAATAACCACTGCAGTCCAGAGGGTCTGAAGGAAAATGTGGGCGTTCCTTAAATTAGAATAATGCCATGCTTTCAGGATAAAATGTGTTCAGCTCTGGTGCCTCTTGTTCCTCCCTTCTGTTAGAGTGTGCTGGCACAGCTGTCCACGGGGCTGCTCTGAACTGAATTCAGGTTTTAAAAAAAACAAGCAAACAAACAAACCACAAACCACAAACAGCCTTATCTCCTTTGTTCAGACTTTTTTACGTATTTCACAGTGCAGTCCCAGAAATGCTGTTTCAGTGTGAGAGGGGCTGGATTGACAGAATGCAGATGGAGGTGAACAACCTGGCTTGGGAAGCATGTGCAGCCAGGGAGGTAGTAATTTCATGGGTGGTCCGGGCAAATGCTCTGTGTTCCCAGTTTATACTCTGCCTTATATCCTTTGTAAACCTGTGGGTGCTGCCGAGCCTGAGGCACCCATAGTATTTTGGAAATTAAGATGTTTAAAACGAGTACTTCAGCTAAGCCTAGGCAGTGCTTGGCCTGCACCAGTGACACTTTGGTTGGCTTCGGTGTCTGGTTTGGTGCAGGAGGGTGTGACAGCTGCTCACCCAGCAGCAACCTCCTCAAAGAGGACCAGAAGTTTGTACTATCCCAGATTCTCCTTTCTGTGAGTATTTCCAGGATACAAAGCAGAGTCCAAAGCCTGCAGTGGTGAGATTTTTCGGTTTTTAATCTTATTGCTTCAAAGGCAGGGTAAAGGGCCCAGAAAGGTGCATCTCCCCTAACACCAGGTATCAGATGAATCCTGATTCCCTCCCTTTCTAAGCTGCTTATGCTACCTACTATCAGGGCTTGCCCTTTTAAAGAACTTATTCCCTACTGCTTGTCATTTTCACAGGAAGGTCATAGCTTTCAAATTAGAGTAGTGTAAAAGTCTTTGCAATGAGAAATTTTGTATTTCCCAGAACAAGTTCACACTTCCAGAGCAGAACCCCCTCTCTCCATTTGGGGCTATTCTTTTAAGTGAAGATATGTGATATTGAATCCCCATCATATTACTTCCTGCATTTGCCTTGCTTGACACTGATTTGGCATTTTTCTAGGCCAAGGAGGCAAAATATTTTTAATTACTTTGTGCATATTTTGTTCCCCAAGGTTTTGATTTTTCTGATGAGCTTTGAGGTTCTTGTCTGAATCTTTAAGTTTTATTCCTAACTGTATGGATATTTGGGGTTATTTGCTCGATTAATTTTACTCCAGCATAGCTATATGGAACAACTGCACAAATCTAGGCTTCTGTACTTAACAGCATATGTCATTGTCAGAACTGCTTTGTACCAGTATCTGTTTTCAGTTTCACACTGAGGTAAGCATCTTTGGTGGAAAACACTTTATGTAGATGGATGGTGAGCTGCAAGCGAATTAGGAGTTGATATCTGCTGGCTTCTTGAGAGTAAAATATGTTAGCGTAAAAATATTCTAAAGTTGTTCGTTCTGAAAGAACTTATGACTAGCACTTTTTTAGTTCTTTTTAGTTTGTATATAATACAGTAAGCCTTAATACATCACTGCTCTGTTTCTTTTCCTTTGCAAATACCCTTTTTATTGTTAGCAGACTGTTCAGATGCTGCACAATCCCCTTTGGATCGTGTTCAGCCATATTAAATATCACAGCAGCATACTCTCTTGACTTTGCTGATGTTAAAAAAGAAAATATTTGTTCTAGGTTTTTTTTGTTTATTTCTGTGAATATTCTACTTTAAGCATACTTCATAAAGCTTCTGCCCGGAACCTGCCAAGAAGCAAAGTAGGTATTTGGGAGGCCAGCTGTCAACTGGTCGGTTGCAAAGGTAGTGAGGTCCGAAGTAAGATCCAGTAAACATCTGAGGAAGGAAATGGCCTCCTGATGACGTGTCTAGCAATGCTGAGGAATGAATTTTCCCAAAAGCAAATTCTGCAGGGGCAGTGTAGACAGGTGTCGAAAATGTTTACCAAATTACAGTTTTACTCTCTTGCGGGGGGCGAGGAGGGAGCCCCTCCACATCTGAACTTACTCTCTTGCTTATTCTTCTGATACAATTTCCCTAATGTGACACACTCATTTATTGCAATAGTACTGACGAAAACCAGTCACGAGTCAGGTTGCAGAGGCACTAGGATTGTGCAGATACAGCATAAAAATCTGTCCCAATGGGTTTGTTCATTAAGCAAGCATTTTTATCTTTCTCATCTTCTCTCTTAGCTTTTGGGGCCATTGTCTGACGTTTTGTCAAACGTGCAGTTCTCTGAAGTTGTTTCCAGTCAGTCGTCTTTGAAATATTTATATTATAGTTTCATCTGAAAGCTCTACATGTAGAACAATTGAGCTTTAATATATATGTAGCAGGATAACATCTCAGTATAGTTTTAATAAGGTAAGTCTTTACTCGGAACACAGATCGAAAAGGGGTCATGAATTGGCACAGCACTAAGTCCATTTGTAAAATGAAAATGAGAAATGGTCTGTTTGTGATATTCTCATAACACAAGTGAAGATTGTTATCCTGCTCGGCTCACGTTGATGCGGGGGGGGAGGACGTGTAATCTCGCTGCTGAATAACGATGACCTTGGTCTGCGAGAAGACACTTTTGTTAACAAATTTGTAAGTGCTCGCCGTTCCCATTTTCATGCTTTCTCATTCCTATTCCATCCCTCTAAATTGATCAACGCTTTGTGTCAGGCAGACTGTGAATCCATCTGCCGTATGTGTCTCATCCCCTCCGGTGAATCCTGCAGAGGACCTTTTTCCCCCAACACCCCTTCCAGGCCACAGGAAATTAGGCAGATAATCTCTGTGTTTCTCTGGACAGTATTATCAGCTGTCCTGGTGTTCTTGTAACTTAAAGTGTTTGGCGGGGGGGCGGGGGAGGCTGTCCCCATTATTAAGCACTATTATTTTTCTCTTACTGGCACATGAAGGTTGGTGCTCAGTTGACCTGGGTGGGGAAGCTGCTTAAAAATTAAGCATCACTGCTGAAATCAATAATAATATGTCAGCTTGCAGCATGTGAAAGTCTGCCTCATGGTTTAAAAAAAGGTAGCGGGTAGTAACTATTTCAAAATAATTCAGTATCTCTTTCCACTTAAAGGTAATTGTCCTTTTTAAAAAGGTGATACTGCTCTGAACTGACTATTGTGATACAGAATGGAAACATTCATTTGAATATGGTCTAAATAATGGTTGCTAAAACCATTTCTATCTGTATCGCATTCACACTGTTAAAACACCTCAATTTTTGAATGAAATGCTGTCTACACACACTAATTTACAGCAAAATATTCCCTATTTTTAGCAATTATTAAGACAAAGGAGTACATTTGTGACATTATTAAAGCATCATCAACCTCCAAATTAGTTTTCTTATCTGTTCTTTATCTGCCTAATCCTCATACCCCCATCACCATGTTTACAAATCCAAATGAATATTATGCAGCCCAGATCTAATTAATTTTGGATTAGCCTTCCAGACACATGTAGTTCTGATCAAAACAATCTGTAGCCTCTCTTTTCTGATTAGGATGAAGCCTGACCCCTGGAGTATTCTCTTTGTCAGGGGATGTGCTGGAACATGAATATCAACAAGCAGGTTAATCCTTAGGCTGTCACTTTCTCCCGTATATGCAGCATCCCGTGTTTTGTTGCTGGAAGCCTTGGGGATCTAGGTAGTGTCAGAGAGCAAATCGGTATCATGTGGGGCTCAGGTGAGATTGATATCTGACTAGACATTTAAGCAATCCAACATGATGCATAATGAAAATAATCTGCTGAAATGACTTTTCGGAAAGATCTGGTATTCTATTGTGGTCCTCTTAAAGTGAGAGCCAACTTGAAGATATATTTGAAAGGAGAGATGAGCTGCTATAAATATCGAAACGGGTAATGAGAAATTTAGATTATGGTGATTGGGTAATTTATTTGTTTTTATGCATCTTCTGACAGGGCAGCTATCTGGGACTTCTGTTCAATGTTCATGGCACAACCCAAAGACTAACATGGGAAAAATAGCTTCCCTCCCACCTCAGCAAGTCAGTATGGGGTTTGGAACAGGACGTTTTAAGTCTCACAGTTAAAGTCCTCCATCAATTGCAGTGTTTTGAAGTTCCATAATTTGTCTTTTGCTGTAAGATAACTTTGTCACTTTTTTTTTTTAAATCCATGGTAGACCTTCTCCTTTGCCAGGCTCTCTCACAATTTAAAATAAACCTTGAGCACAGAAACCTGCAGTCTTCAGGGTGTGTGTTCACCCTAAAGCAATTCATTGGTCTGGCTGCACGTGACATTCTGCATATAGACAGACAGAGATCGCAAGTGTTTTGTGGACTGGAGCCTAAAGATGAAGCTTTTGCCTTGGCAAAGCGCGTGTACAAGGCACTTTACACTGCTAAAACTTTGATTTACATTGTGCTTCCTCCCTAGAAACGCACAGATCTCCATGCCTGTAAGTACCTTAGTAAGTAGCGCAGCTCAGTAAAAGCAGCACTGGAGAGGAAAACATTTGGTGCTGGGGACCTGATGTCAATATTTACTTATTTCACAGGGCTGCTTCAGGCTAGCTGCACTCTGGTCCTGTGGCCTGATTGTCCATTTGGATTAGATGTGGTACTGACATGGACCTTCTGGTTAACTTGATCTGAAATGGATACTGTTTGTGTGCTCAGAGTCAGCTGCAAAATGTGAATCTCTCAGAAGACTGAGAGATTTGGTTTAAAAGTGTACTCCTAAATCAACTAAAATACTAAGGCAGGTACATGCAGCCTATAAAGCTAGCTGTTTACAAGACTAAACTGAACTAATCATCTCTGTTGCAAGCAAAATAAATGAAGAGTATTTTCTATGATTATTTTTTCTACAATACCTGGACTCCCCATAAAGGGTGCCTAGTCTTATATGAGGCATGATGTCTCATCACATATAATGAAACATGGACTAGCAAAGGAAACACTTGGAATTCTATTTTAAGCACTAAGGTGGTATCCGTCCTTCAGGCCTTATCTCAGTGAACTGCGCCCCATGACTTGTTTCATACTATGTTAGCAATCTAAGGGTAAATTCTTCTTTGGTGCCATGTTTGAATAAGGAGATTTTTTTTTTACTGGGGTCTAGGGGGAAGGAAAGATCCTCTTCTTTAGCTGAGGAAGTCACTGGTATTTCTAAAATCTTCATTTTTTTCCTATGGGCAGGAGTATTCTGCAATACAATAAACTTCTAAGGCAATAAGGCATGTCCAGAGCTAAAAGTTCCCGTTGCTGGATTAAATACCTTGACTTCATTAATTTCTTGCGTGGTTTTCAGTCCGATCTTCACTCAAACAGGAGTACAGTAGCTCTCCCCTACTTAAGGCTTTCCTTGTTCACAGCAATGAGGAAAGGATTTTTGCTTCTTGTCTGCAAACCACTGTGCATCTGTTCACTTGATTTTATGATTTGGAATTAGAGGACAACTGAGCTACTTGATGACTCAAGGCCTGGGTTTGAGATACCACAGCTGCCAACACTCTGAGGTTGTGTTTGTCTTTGCTTGTCCCATTATCTGGGCTTTCCTGGGAAGCTAAAGTAAAGTATATCTTTTTCCTTTCTAAGTGAGGGTGAAAGCTTAACAAATCTTCTGATAAAAGGAAGTCAGTTTACTTGTCTTCCTTGCAGAAAGTAACCTTTGTGTTTCATGTTGAGATTAGATTTGTCTATCTTCAATTTCTGTCATTGGCTTTGCTATATCACTCTTTGTGAGATTGAACCCCTGCGCCTTGCTATTGTTCCTCTTCTATATATTGGTAACAACATATGCTGACTGAGTCACCTTTTTAGTCTTCTCTTCAGTAAACTGCATGGATTGATTTCCTTGAGCCTTACATTATAAGGCTCATTTTCTAGGATTTCATTTTGATGTTCTTGTATACCTGTGTTGTTCTTGACCTGGAGCTGTCAACAGAGTATGCAGTATTTGTAAAGACTTGATAGTGGGTGCAGAGGCAAGATGATGTCCTTGCTTCCCTGTGCTTTCCTGGATGTATAAAGGTTGCGTTAGCCCTTCTTATCCAGTCTTTGTTTGACCGGTCCTTTAGAGTAGGCTCACAACTGTTCTGGTTGAACAACATAATTTTTGGTGAACATGGTTACTTTGGAGATTTTTTTTTTTACATCTCCCTCCCCCCAAGAACAAACAAACAAAAAAGCCCCAAACAAAACCCACCCCCTAAAAAACAAAAAACCCCCCCCCCCCCAAAAAAAAAACCACACACAAAAAGACTCCCCAGACTCACACTCAATACAATCATTTTAGGATTGATAGCTCTTTACGTTGAACAGAGGATTGCTTCATTGATTCTTTGTCTTTGAACAAGAAGTCCCCCCACTTCCAGTTACCTCCGAGTTTCTCAGTTATCCTTTCTGTGGCTAGTCACCAGAATTTAATGACAGTATTGCTTTGTGCTGTACAAAGCACTTGAGGTAAAGGAAGCAAAATACTAATCAAAGCAATATGGTAATGGTCAGACATACATAAATACAAAATTAAATAAATGGAAAAAATAAAGCCAACTAAGCATTATTAACTTGGACTGATTTTAAAATTTCATAGGAAAAAGTAGTTTTCAACAGTAGAAACCAAGTCCTTAGCAACTAGTCAGGAAGTTTCTAGGATAGGAGATGAATCAATCGGGACGGGTAATATTTCAAAGCTTCTCTCATCCAAGTTTAGAAGGTGCCTGGGAAATCAATAGTATTTGAAAAGTGAAGATATTGTGTATGCAAATGTTCAGTAAATGTGATAATGAATTTACATAAGGCATTTTACAACATAGGTGGTCTACAAAGAACTTTCCTTGGAAGGCTGTTATTGCAAACAGAAACTCAGTGGTTTTTTTTTTTTCAGGAATGTTTGTGACTACAGGGTAGGATAGACTAGGTAGAGAATGAATATTTTTGCATTTGAATGCAGACTAAATCATGTTGGGTTTTCTTTCCCATTTCTCATCAAATCAGATTCATTATCACTCACTCATGTTCCCTCAGATCACAGAGCTCATTCACTTTGACTTAGGGTCGCCCGATGGGTCACAGCTACTGGCATGAGCTTCTTTCCGGACCAGGGAGACAGTCAGTGTCAGTGATTAAATGGCTTTTCCCCTTTCTATGCCCTGAGGTACCAAGCTTCTAGATCAATGTCAGGTTTTATACTATTTTCCCAGTTACACAGACTTTACCATGAAAAGGCAGCTTTATTTATGTATCATTGAAAAACCTATTGAGCTGCTTTCTCTTTTGTGCTTCTCTTTAATGAGTTATTCTCCAAGGCTGGAGACTAACTGATTAAGCTGGTATTACAGATAGCTTTGATTGGAGGTACATCGGTACATGTGTCAAGTGAGACACTGCAGATCTTTCTCTCTGTACTTCAGTCAAGCTTAGCTTTTGTTAAATACAAAAAAGCACCTGGTAGCTGAAAAGATTTGCAATTCTGAAAAAAATCATATACTTTTTCTACCAGTAAAGTAGCTGCAGGCTGCAGTACGCTTTTGGTAGATATATGCAAATCTGCATCTATTTGTATGCTGCCAAAATTATTAAGGAACAGAGTTGCCTAAATACCTTGGGAGGAAAAATTTGGCTCTAAGGCCCAGCTGCTGCAAATACTTAAGCATGGGCTTAACTCTGTTTGTGTGATCAGCATTACTGTGAGTTTAATAGATGTGTTAGCATATGTAGAAGTGAAAGCATGAGTAAATCTTGGTGAGAGAGAGGTTTATGTGTGAACCTCAATGTAAATTGGATAAACCTGGTAATATACAATAGAATGTGACCCTCAAAATTGTTAGATAATGGAGTTGCATTTGGATTGTTTTCTCCTTTCAAGTGGAATCTGCAATCAGTCTTTGAATAGGAGAAACTGGAAAGGAGAAGGGGAAATGAGGTTGCAAAAGCAGTCTAAAGATCAAAAGGTGCCAAAAATAAATCCAAACTGATCTCCATTGTGTTAATTTCTTATTTTACCTATGCTGTTGCCTGATGAGTTGTCAGTGGATGGAGTGGTTGAAAGAATTGTTTGGGACTTCAGCAGTCATGTATATTGTCCCCTGCTCCCCCTCCCACCCCCAGACTGAAATGTCTTAAATACTTTTTATAACTAGCATTTTCTTATGATCTTTGATGAAAAGCAAGGTCTGCAGATATTTGAATTAATGTGTTTATATTTGGATTTTTCAGTGTTCAGACTATCTTTGTGGTCTTTAAGAACAACTTGCCAAGAGTCAGATTCATCGTGCTAGACACCATATGGTTACTTTACTGTGTGATTTTTTTTTTTTCCAGTTCCTCAGTAAAAAATTATGAAATGCATCTTTCACCCTACTAAACTGACTGTCTCAATACAGCTATCTATTTGAAGCTTGACTTCAGTCAGAAAACTCACAAAAGCATGGAAGAAATTAATGAGAGGAATTAACAATTAAGTGTAAACTAGCAAATATGCACAAAGGGCAGAACTGGAAGAAAAAGTCAGCAGAAATTGATGCTGTGACAACTTCTCTTTTAGTTTGAAAAAACAACCCAGAGAAAAGATTAATTACATTGTTAAGTAGTGCAACTTCTAGTAGCTAAAAAACCCAGAGGGCTCAATTCATCTTTGTATTTTGTCTTTAGAAGTGAGTGTCAAATGATGATGCAAGATATGAAACACTGATGGATGGGATTGAGTCCTATGCCTGAATTATTATGATGCTGTAAATCTGTGCTGTTCTATTGACCTTGGTGTAACATCAGTTTATGTCAGCTGAGAATTTGGCCCCTTGTTGAAATTATATAATTTTTCTCAATTCAGCATTACTCTGTGTAAAAGACTAAAGAAAAATCTGAAATCTAGAGAGGGAGGTGAACTAAATCTCTTGTGTACAGAACATAAAGGTAAACTAATGTGTCATGATGGGAACAACATGCGCTGTTTCATGTACAAGAGTCACATTCCTACTGTTTAGTTAATGTATGACAGAATACATATTTAACCAATCGTTTGACAAAGGCTAATAGCAGAGTTTAACCCAGTGGTTTAAATTTTTTACAGGAATGCACATAACTCCAGGTCAAATACCACTAGAGTCAGGGGAACCCTAAGTGGTGGTGATGGACATTGTCTAGCTTCATTGCTGAATGGGGTTGAGGCATTTGACTTCGGAAAGAAGCACTTTCTCAACATACAAAAAGCTTGCGCAGCCCCAGAACATGTTATGGAGCTTATTGGTCATAGTTTAACCATAATTAAAGATTCAGCTCATCCCCACTATAATTAAAGACTGTGTACAACAAGAATTTAGTTTCAATAGCATCACAAAGCCTTTTTTTCTCTGAAGAGCAAAAGGACTTATTTTTCCGGACTCCTGGTGTGTGAAGTCACAGAAAGAGTAAACTGTAGCATCAAGAACTGGTATGTTAAGAGACACTCTTTTCTTAATATGGTTGCTTTAGATTGTAGTTTATGGTACCTGCTTCCCCCGATGCATTTCACAGGAGCTTGATAGTTAGATACCAGCTGCTTTTACTGGAAATTATCAGAAGTCAGCAAGAAGCTTGCTTACTTAGACTGAATCCAGGCTTTAAACAGGAGTGTTATGCTTTGGATGCAGACTCAAAATGAATGAGGGTCATGTGATGGGGTGGATGAGCACCACTCTTGCTTTTGGGTTACCTCTAGGGTTATGTACTTCTGTCCTCAGAGCAATCCACCCACTGCAGCAAAAAAGGACTGTTGTGAGCTACAGCACCGTCTTCTACCCATAGGAAGGCTGAAGCATTTGCCCCACGTGTATTATTGTGATCAAGGAGCAGGAAACAACGTTAGCGTGCCCCAAAAAGTGGGGAGGGTGGAGGTCAAGATATTTAAGACCTCTGTTCTCCTTCCCCTTCTGTACATGATACAACAGAGGACAGAAGGAATAGCATTTTGTTGCAGTGATTTAGTTTTCTGTAAAATGGCTATTGAAGCGGCATCAAGTTGGACATTAGGAAAAGGTTGTTCAGTAAGAGGGTGATCGGTCACTGGAACCTGCTCCCCAGGGAAGTGGTCATGGCACCAAGCCTGTCAGAGTTCAAGGAGCATCTGGACAACACTCTTAGTCACATGATTTAGTTTTAGGTAGACCTGTGAGGAGCAGAGAGTTGGACTCGATGATCCTTGTGGGTCCCTTCCAACTTGAGATTTTCTGTGTTTCTATTAAGTCTGTACAGCCATTTGGACCAGGACTGAAGACTGTGCCTGCCTTTCTGCCCTTGCTGGGCAGAGCAGTTTCACTGAGGCAGGATGCAGAGGAAGAGGATAAGCCAAAAGGAGTCGCAGTGGTGAAGAATGTCCAAAGCAGAACTAGAGGGCTGTTTGAGAGAGAGCTTCTTTCATATTCTCACTAAATAACACTTTCTAATATTATAGGAAGTTCAACTAGCCATTCCCCACAAGTAAATATAAGTCTTTTTGGACAGTCCTGTGAGAATATAGCTTGTTCTTGCTGTCTGACGAGAGAAGGCTGGAAAGACAGTAACATCAAAATATCCCAGTCCCTGATGAGTCTCTGTCGTTCTGGTTATACCAGACACATACTGACTTTTTTTTTAATTTTGCAATCATAATAAAATGTGCTGGGATTGCAGAAGGCTTACAGCTGCTGCTGTCTCATGAACAACTTTAAGTGTTCATTTGAAGCAGTTCATTGCTACACCAGAGGAGGTTCCTCCTCCCCTGCAATGTTGCATTGCTGTCACAATGTTCTACAAAGACCGTTTCTCTCCCCTTCTTCCGAACTGCACAAGGACATTAGCATGAAAACGAGGATTTTGTTTCTTAAGTGTTCATCCATTCCTCTAGCTTATCCTCCCACCTGAAGTCCTCATCTGTGTCATCAATGAGTTGCAGTGGAAATTGGTTTGATGAGGCTGTTTAAGTGCAATCCACTTACATATTATATGCAATAATCTCTCTATAATTATAGACCTCCCTTTATTATTATTATAACATCTTTTAACACTTTTGAAGTTCCCTTAGTCTCATAATTCAGCTTCATTGACCAGAAGACAAAGAAATCCACCAGCTGCAGAGTTAAAATCATGATGCTGTTGGCTTTAATCTCTCTTTAATAATTAAAATATAAATTAGCTTTTGTACTCGTTACTTCCCAAACAGCTTTCTCCTCTGGATTTCTCTCATTCTTTGCTCACAACTGCCACCTGCTTTTCCTGGTGGCCTGCATTGCACCAGGGAGGAGATTCCTTCCTAGTGTTTGTCAAGAACAAGGGTGCAGGGCCTTAACAGCAAGAAATCCTAGTAGAGGAGCGGGTGTGAGTGAGTACAAACGAGCAGGTCAAAGAGTGAGGACTGCTCTGCCAAAGGACACTTTTAGTACAGCACTTTTTAGCAGGGTATCCCTTTAGGTAAAGAAGTAAGCTAAGCCTCTTGGGAGCACTGCTGAAGTTTTCAGCCAAAATTGGATGCATGGTATGTACCACCAAAGTGCTGTATTTCCTTGCAGGAAGGACAACAATATGCCTCTGACAGTCCCTGGAAAGGAGAGCATATACCTTTGAGTCAAAATCTCTTGTACACTACTGCAGCTATTTCGGGTTATCATGTGTTAGTGGCTTAGATGATGTACATATGTCCGGACTGATGGACATATATTCCTTCGGTGATGGTTAAGATTTATTTTTACATATGTTATTTCTAAGTGAAAATTATATCTAACTATTTCTAATATATTTACACAGTTTACTACACATTACTTGGCCACAACTAGTTGTTGCCTGAGGTCCTATATCGGGAATAGATTTTCTGTTTACAGCTGCATCTCCATCCTAGCAAAGAACAACTTTGGAAGAAAGGACTCCATCTTTTAACAGGATGGAATATTTCAAACATCAGGATTTTGTACGTGGTTCTTAAGGCTCACAACTCTATAAACTAAACAGTATTAGTCCCATGGACTTCAGTAGGCTTTAGTATCTGAGCACCTCGGAATGCACCAGCTAGGAAATCCCAAGCAAAAAGGCTTATCATCATACAAAGGTGCAACTGGTGCTCAAGTATGTGACATGTCCCGTTAATTCACCATGATTCCTCTCATGCTTAAATTTAAGCATTTGCTTATGTACAGCTGCTAGTTCAGGGTTTAAAACTTTACTCCTGCCTGTCTTGGTAACAGGAGAAAATAAATGTGTTCATAGTTCAGCTATGTGGAGCAGAGAGGAAAAGTCAGGGACTTGGGGCAACTGACACCTCTAGAAATGAAGAACAATGTGTGGAAGAGCTTTAGTGCTACATATACAGCTCTAGATAAAGAGATTGCTTTACTGAGCTGTGAGAAAGGCTGAACTTACGGAAAAATCATTCAGCATATTCAACTTAATTGTATCCCTTATGGAGTCCCTAAATGATGTGCAAAGGGATGATCCTAATTAAGAAAGGCTCAACCTGTTGGCTAAAAGCTTAGAAAATTGCTGTTCTTTCTTATGCTTATTATCTGAGCTCCTTTCCACATTTCCTAAATGTACAAGACAATTTAAAGCTTAAAGCAATGAAAGATATTCTGTGTCTGGATTTTGTATGTTCATTATTTTTTCCACAAACTTTGAACATAATACAGTTTGGTTCATGGCCAAGTCTTAAAACAAAGCTTTTTTTATTATTATTATTTAAAAAAAAAAACCCTAAACCACAAAGGATAAAAAAAGTCTATCTTCTGTGATATTGCTCAGGCTATGTGAACTAGACATGTGAAGCTGTGGCTCCATTGAAAACAGATTTTTTTTTTTTTCTCAAATAAATGCTGAGGAAGCAATCTTGCACTCTGCCAGAATGAGTTATTTATAACATCACTAAAAATACTTCTCCTAATTTTGACAATACTAAGAAAATCTTGGTTTGTTTTACCATGAAGAAAGGCTGGTTGTAGATAACTCGTGTTGCCTTAAAACGGATATCCAGAACTCTATTGCTGTCTTATTTCAGTAAGCACGGAACTGGCATGGAACAACAGAAAGAAGCGACAGGAGATGTGCTTGGGTATTGGAGCATAACCCCAGTAAGAAAGTCTCAGTGTGGTTTATTAGATCTTGAATACTGTAAAGCCAAGCACATATGACCTCACAGGGAACCCAAAGTATCGCCTCTGATGCGACAGGAACGCCACGCAAAGTAGCACAGCTGCGTGTGCCTGGCAGCAAAATCCACCAAACCTCCTGCCAAAAGCCAGAGGAAAACTCAAGGAGCGGGCGGAGGCAGAATGCCCCTGGGTAAAGACGTGGCGAGGCTGCAGCCTCGCGCTTTTGAAGAGCCGAGCTCCGACCCCCCGATCCCTTGCCCTGGCTCTGCGGGAAGCAGGCCGTGCCCCGGCCGCGCTGTGAAGACCTCTCCTGTCTTACCCAAGCCAGCCGCGCGAGAGGAACCTTTTGCCGATGAAGAGGTTCAGCTCATAATGGGAAGCCTTTATTTATGATACTCGCTGTCAGCAAAGTTTTGAGGCCCTGCAAGATATTTTTAAAAAGGGAGAGTGTGACACCCTCTTCTGGGAGAGGGGAGGGTTGGGAAAACTCCGTCCGGCCTTTGCACCCCCTTGACCAGAAGTGGCCTCTTTGCAGAAGCCACGTAAGGACTTGTGAGCTTTTCGGGGCCACCAGAGAACGTGACGCAGCATAGCGTGCTACGCTCAGCAAGTGCCTGGCTGGGCAAGGCCTCCTTCCCCTCTCGTATGAACGACGAGCTGCCCCAAACGAAAGGGTATTTTGTCGCCGGTGCATCAGTTCTGTTGTTTTCTCCTTCTTCGCCGGGTGCCGGAGCACGGGGCCGGGCGGCTGGGAAGTGCCCTTTGTGCAGGTGGGAAGTGGTCAGTGATGATCGGGAGATGGTCCTGGCAGTACTGGCAGGCAAAGGACATCTGAGGAGACCTGATGTGGAAGAGGAAACTAGTGGTCTGGGACAGCCACAGAGGCGGCGTGTGTTTGGGAGGGTGGGCAGACCATTATGAAAAAAGGAGAACCCTAATCTAGAAATCTTAGGGCTGCTGAGTTATGTCAAGCTGTAATTTGTATTCGTAGTCTGCCTTGGAAAAATAATATGAGGCAAGAGCTGCAAGTGCTTTCGTGGTTATTAAGCTTTACTTCAGAATTCCTTGTCTGACCAGAAGTTTTTACAGGATGGGTTTTAAGGTTAAATAAATGGAAAAAACATGTCAGCTTGTGTAGCTACAAGGATTTTTTTTTTTTTACATTGATAACTTTGCTTTTCTCTTGCTCCTGTTCTCCAGCTGAAGTGTAGCTTTCATAGATTTTTTTCAGTAAGCGTAAGCAGGATTGTGGTTCCTAATGAAGAAATCTGCCAGCCCCTAACTTGGCATAGATGTGCCTCGAGTAGACAGAATTGCACAATGCTATGTGTTTACTTCCAGAGTGGAAACAGTAATTTTTGGAATCTAATAAAATTTCAATTTTAAAATTGCTTAGATTGTTGAGAGAGTGTTTTCCTGCTTTTTATAGGGTTTATTCTTTAATTTTTTTCTCCTCAGGTAATCTTTTCCCCCCCTTTTTTTTAATACAAGAGTATAAATAAAAATTGACTGGGAGAAAGGATGTGGAAAAGGAAAAAGAGTTAAGAGGAAGAAAGAAAAGAAGAAGAAAAAGCATGGAGATATGTAAAGCCACTACTTTTTAAAACATAATTGAAACCACTTATGGAAGTACTGTTGTGCTTTGTTCAGTAAGGTGCTTTTGCTTGGTTTTTTTCACTGGACCATGTAAGAAGTCAGGGCATCTAACTTGGTATTGTCACTAGCGTACAGTGGGAGCTGACCCAGGCCTCTGTTTAAACAGATGGGGTAACAAAGTGGAGTGGGACTGATTTTAAAGAGGACAAAGCCCTCTGCAGTAGAAGCCAGTGCAAAAGGGATTTCCTGTCAAAGCAGGTCAAAAAATAAGGACCTGTAATGGTTGTGCCTTCATTTCTATCTATTAAAAAGGGTTCTTTTGAGCTTTTAGACAGATCTTTTCTACAATAATCACTCCTTTGCACACTTTCTATTTTGCTAGGTTTTCTTACCGCTTCATTGTATGATGTGCCATAAGAGGAAATTTCTTATCTTTACCCTCCTAAGCACATCCCCCTTAAATACTGGGGTGACGTAAATATACCTCCATAAACGGGTGTTGGTTAGGGCTTTTAAGTGTAGCACTGACGAAGAAATGCCAGGTTGGTTGATTCAGTGCATGAAGCTTTCATTTATACGGGGAATCGGTACAGCAGGATTAGTAATGGGAGAACATTTCGAGCACATTTGTGTTAGAGTGTAGTTCACAGAATCACAAAATTGTGGAGACAGGAAAGGACCTCTGGCGATGCTCAAGCTCAACCCTCTACTCAAAGCAGAGAAATTTTTTACAGTGAAGGTGGTGAGACACTGGCACAGGTTGCCCAGAGAGGTGGTAGATGCGCCATCCCTGGACACATTCCAGGCCAGGTTGAATGGAGCTCTGAGCAACCTGCTCTGGTTAAAGATGTCCCTGCTCACTGCAGGGGGGTTGGACTAGATGGCCTTTGAAGGTTTCTTCCAACCCAAACTATTCTATGACTCAGTCAGCTGGAGCAGGTTGCTCAGGGCCATGCTTAGTCAGGTTTTAAGTATTTCCAGGGACAGAGATTTCACAGCCTTTCTGGGCAACCTGTGACACTGTCTAGTCACTCTCAAAAAAAACTCCACAGGTTTTTTCTTATACTTAAATGTTTTCTTGTGTCTCAACTTGTGCCTATTGCCTCTTGAAGTTTCACTGGGCACCACTGAAAAGGGCCTAGCTCCATTTTATTTGCACCCTCCTGTCAGACATTCATGCACACTGATAAGAACCCCCAAGTCTTTTCAGAGCTTAATGGTCCCAGCTGCCTAAACCTCTCCTTGTATGTCAGATGCTCCAGTCCCTTAATTATCTTCATAGCCCTTTGCTGGACTCACGCCAAGAAGTCCATTTCACTTCCACTTTCCGCTATGCTTGGCGATCCTCCGCAGGGATTGAAATTTTGGGTCTGAAAATGAAAGTAATGCTGCCAATATCAGCGCTGGTGTCATTCCTATTAAGTGTCACCCCACCTTCCTGAGGGAGTTAGGGCCATACAGCCGACCGATATCTTGGTGTTATGACAAGAAATATTTTTCTGCAAGAGCAACACACCTGCTTAGCCCTACTGAGAGGACGGTTTTCCTCTCTTTCTTAAGGTACTGCAGGTATTGTTTCACGCAGCAGGATGTTGGAATCCTTCCCAGCAACATCTAAAAATAGTGAATTGCAAAGACTGTAGTTGTGCCTTTGTCGGAAACAAGCGGATATTGATTTGATCATTGCCAAGGATTTAATTGATATTTGATCACGTGTAAGATGGGTGTGGAGTCTATGCTCCAAGCATCTTTTGTGTTGATGTTTCAAACAAGTACTCTTAAAAACAAACCAACCAAAAAAACCCAACAAAACAAAAAAAAACCTACAACCTAATTTGAAGAGAAAATGCAGTGAACTTGTATGTAAGCTCATATTTCAGTTAAAATTATTTTTACTTCAGACTTTCCAATCTTTCAGTTTAGATGTTAATTTTTCTTTGTCCTTTAAACAGTTTATTTGTCTGGGTGTCTCAAATAAGAGGAATGCTGCGTGCCGTCAGGTGGGATAGCTTGACAGCTACATGAGTCAGACGAAGTATTCTTATACTGCATATATTGAGAATAAATTAGGTGTCATTGAGTTTTATGTTCTTCATGTTTAACAAGAGCTATGTAATGCAAATGTAGGGAAGTCTTAATAAAATGGTAAATAAATAGGATATTATCGTTTGAAAATACCAGGGTATATTTTAATTTTGAAGCTTAAATTTAATAATTTTCAGTTAAATTGCTGGTTACATGGGATGTTTAATAACTTTGCAAATAGTGAGCTTAATTCAGTGAATAGTGAGTGACTGGTGAATAACTTGCTTCAGTGTTCAGTCAGTTCTCCATGTTAAAATTAGGATGCAACAGAGCAAATGAAGCATTGACTGCAGGTGGGTGGATATACTTCTCTGAATACAACATGGACTCCTACATATAAAGGGAGGTTCCCACCTTAGTCAAAGTATTAAAATGCTCCCACTTGGTTCTAATTGGTTTTGACAGGTGTTTATAAGCCTGTTCTGTTCCACAGAAGTACAGAGGGGGTAGAAGGATGGAAAGGGGAATTTTAAAGAACAGACAACAAATCCTTTGAATTCTGAAAGGTAATATCAAGTGGGTGTGTTTGTTGTGTGTGAAGGTATAATTTATACCTAAAATATGAACCCACACATATAGGCATTGGTAAGATGGAATTTTCAAAGTGATTTTTTTTTTATTTGACAAGAAATTCATTTACCACTCTGCATTTCTTCCAGCTGTCTGTAGTACAGTGACTTATGAGCAAGGATTGTTAGAGTTTGATTTAGAGTGAAGCTAGGCACCGAAGTACATTCACTTTATGACAGATATTTCCTGTTATCTTTGAGAAGACCTCTGCGATAACACGTTTCCATACCTTCCTAGATCTGTTAGAACCTGCTTAATGGCTCTCAAGCAAAGTCCCAGGCTCTGATTCCCTTTTGTGTTCTGCCTTCTGGGCCATGCAGGAGGGAAAATTAGGTATAAGAGGGAGCAGGTGGTATAGGACCCAGCAGCAAATGAGCTATAAACTTGGGGAGGACAACGTAGGTAGAAGCAATTAATTTTATATTGAAGTACACTATTCCTTCCACTAATCACAGCTGCTCAGGTCTTACTGTGAAGAAGAAAGGAAGGATGATAGGCAGATATTTGTAATGCAATGAAAAAAGTCTACCTACTTTACAATTTAAAGGGTCTTGTGTTAAAAGGTAAAGCCATTTAAATCCCAGCTTTAGGGGAACATTAACTTTTCCTCCTTAAAAAATGTATGTTAATAGAGGACTTGGGGACTGGCTCTGGATGTGTTTGCAAGCCTAATGCCATGACCTTTTTTTGGTTTTCAACTCTTTGAGCTTCGTGAGTAAATTACGATAAAATAAGAATTCCCACTATTTGTTTCACTAAATTTTATGTGCATGATACATATGGTTATAGTAGTTGTTAAATCAGAGATGGAAAAAGGTATATTATAGATCATCATTTTCTCTGTTACATCAATTAAATAAGGACCAGTTCTGCTCTACTTGCTTCACTACAGTAGCAGAGAGATGAAGTTTTTCGTCACATGCAGGACTTCTAGAAGCCCTATCTACTTATATGACCACAACACCTAGAAAGCCCGCTCTTGGATTACAGTCAGTCAGTGCTGTGTCCTCACCAGTGCTTACCTCATTTGTCTGAAACCGGGCTGGAAACAAAGGACACGCTTGGAAAGGAGTCCCCTTACTGCAGTAAAAAATTCACCCTTGTAATGAATAAGCAGTGGTGAAATGTATACTGTTTGGAGTATCTAGACCAAGTCTAGGTGTCCCATGGGAGAACAGGGGAAGCAGAACAACTTCTAATTCAATCATGAGTTTATGGACTGTGAGCAGAAACTGCTGCATGAAATGGTATGCCTTGTATTTCGAAGGGGTGGGATTACAGAGGGATCATTTTCAGTCCTTTAGGCTCTTAAAAATCAATGGAAGTTGGAGACCCTCTGTAACAAGGGAGCATTTCACCCAAGAGTGAGAGAGAGAGGAATGAGGTAATTCAGAGTCCTGGGGCTTGCAAATAGGCCACGAGACGAAATTCCAAATTATTATGGAAAATAAGTGCATGTTTGCAATGACTGTGTTTATGTGGAAATCCTTTGCCTTAGTTTGAATGTTTCTCTTGGAACCACTTGACCCCCTGAGGCAGTCTTCAAGAAATAGGTTTGGAAGAAATATCTACATTTGGCCCGCTAAAGCTATTGAGTCAGATGTTTGGATTTGTCACTCCCCTTTCTTATATAAAGTCTGGGCTCAGCTGCTCAGGAGGGTTTGCTAGCCAGACCGAGGCGACTGGTTATTCTGAGCTATGTTTCCTGCTTTGTCTGTTCTGCGGGAGATCTGGTGCTTTGGCCTGTGTTGTAGCTGTTGTGTTCAGTGTTGTAAACTGCTTGGGGTAAGTACAGGAGGCTTAGAACTGTCTAGTGGCTGTTCAGTGAATGGGTTTGAACCCAAGTGGCAGCTGAAAGAAAAATGGATAATGTCTCCAGATTCCCACAAGGGAGAAGATACAGAAGTTTAATGACTAAATACTCAAGAACTTTGTAGACCGAGCCCAACAGGGGGAAAAAAATGAAATTAATAATTTTAAACTTTGGTGGGAAGTAGAGTGGCCCAACAGAGTTTTATCTTACTTTATCTTACTTTTTTTTTTTAGTAGCCAGTGTAGTGTAGTGCAGTTAAGTTTTTGAAGAAAAGGCAGAGTACCAGTTTTTAGCCCAATAATAACCCAGTAGTTACCAACAAGAAGAAACAACATAATAATCCAGGAAAACTTGAAATTATTACATATTAATCCAAATGGAGTCTTTATCCATTTTGTATATTATATAGTATAGGGTGGGGGTGTGTTTGTCTCGCATCTGATTTTCTTGTGCTGTTCTCCACTCTCTTCAAGGATCTTGCTGCACTTAGCCTGCCTTGAGGAATGTATTGTCTAATTAAAAAGGCTTATGTAGCGTATAGAAATCAGTTGCAGATTTCCGACTGTTCTGCAAGAGAAATATATTTCTTTAGCCCAGCCTAACTGCAGAATAACTGATGTAGCTTCCATAAGTGACCAAAATGACTCCAGCATTGGCCAGTGAAGTACTTCAAAATCATAAATGAGGTTTAAACACTAGATTATTTGTTGTCCCGGAAAATGTTGAAATTACTTATTTTCTTGCCTTCTACTATCTGAGTCTTTCGGACTGCATTTGGGCAACATCCCTGAGCATGAAAGCTGAATACATAGTATTTTCAAAAAGTCTTATTTTTATCTTTGCGCTCCGGAAAAGGTCAACTTTCAAATGACCGATGTTGTTACCCAAGGTGATTGGTGACATAGCAGTCGCCGTGACTTGTCTAATTTTACCTCCTTGTATATTTTGTGTCCAGTCTGCTCTTAAGTCACATCTTCAGGACGTAACGAGACCGAACAGTCAGCTCTGAAAAGCTGTCCCCACAGGCATGCAGAACGGGGCGGCAGGCGGGGCCTCGCGGAGCTGAGTGCGGCGGCAGCGTGCGTAAGGAGCAGGTCGCCCTCGGTGCCGCGTCCCTCCTATTTGCTTCTCACCATTAAATCTCAGCCTACGGTTACGTGTGCGGTGCGATATACCTCGGGTTTCCTCTTCGGAGGAGTACATACGGTTGTGGACATTTGCGTGCTCGTTTTTCAGGCTCCAGCCTTTACGTGGGTGACTTCTAGTGCTAGCGAGGGCGGCAGGCACCTTCCCGCGCGGCGCTTCCCGTGGGGCTGTGCCCCTCCTC
>NW_010523852.1:42786-52156 GCF_000687285.1 Phaethon lepturus | reverse complement strand
GGACCTTGCCCATTCACGGAGAGGGGGGATCGGGCAGCAGCCGAGGCCATGGTAGTGATTTGTATAGCCTGCCGTCCGCTCCCGCCTCCTTCCCTCCCTCATATACGGTCATAATGTATTATTATTACCTACGTCGGGCTTTGGCCTCAGTTACCGAAGGAACGCAATTCAGCTAGAGATCGTGTGAACTGGGACTCAGTCTCCTCTCCCATTTTAATGCTGCAAGATTTCCAGCTAACTGCCGGCTGCCCTCCAAACTGGGCCCACAGATAGGTCTTATAATAATTATTATATCATTATTATATATAAGATATAAATATTATATCTTATATAATAAGCCTGGTGCTTATTTTGCACGTATGCAGGAGGGTGCTCCTGGAAGCTGGGCGCTCCGTGCGACCCGCGCAGCTTTCGCGTACTCTGACGAGAACCACCCAGTTAGTCTGAGACAGCTGAGCCTCAGCATGTTAATAGATCCGTGTGCTGTTAGGCCTCATCACATTGTTATACCCGGGAGAAGGCCATTTTAATTTTCATATTGAACAGTAATGCTCTGAACCAAACATATTGCTTTGAATCAAAGCAGCCCAAACTTGAAAGCGTTCGTAAAGTGGAAGCAGGTGTAGTCAGCTGTTTAAATACTTTGCGAGTTGTTTGACACATTACCACAGTAGTTTGATTCAGATTTGAAAGTTAAGCATTTGCATAAGCGGAGTGAGATCATAAATCATTTTGGACAGCGTATTATTATTGTGCTAGTTCCTGTGGATTGACCGAAACAAGTAGCCGCAACAAAGCAATGCAAGCCTGTTCTGGACATATATACATGTTTATGATCATTAAAGCAAAGAAAGTAATAGAAAATTATTTTTCATAAATAATAATAACAAAAATCAAATTAGCTTTTTCTCCAACTGCATTATTTTTGTGCTTCCTTTTGGTAAGCTTGGAATTGCTGAGTTGAAGTGGCTGAAATGTTTGTTTAAATAAAAAGTCAATACGGCACCTAAATTCCATGTAAAAGGGACCTCAGGCATTGTGTTTGCAGAAGTGGATTCCAGATGCTACGCAGCACTCTGAATCGTGCGTTATCTGGGTTTTCTTGTTGTCTTTTGAATAATTGTTGCGTGCCGTGACCCATGATCTTTGTTTCCCTAGAAGTATGCGCTACGCCATATTTTATGGCATACTGCAAAATGGATGAAAATATTATTTTTTTTAAGTTAATTTAATAGAGGAAGAAGGGAGAGAGCCAAGCATTATGTTATAGTTTTCTGATGCATGCTCTGTATTTCATCTTTATGTACTTAAGCCAAGAGAGTAACTCATCTCTTTGCATAAACATATGGTGGCTTTGTTTTAGGCAGATTTGTGACAGTAGTGAGTGACTGACTTTCCAGGCTCTGACAGTTGTCATATTCATGGGTAGCAGTACTGACAAAGAGCATAAATATTAACAAGGTTATTCAAATTCCCTGTAACACCAGAATACTGGATTCAGAAACTACTTCTCCTAAAAAGTTGAATGTTATTATGCTTGTTTGCTCGGGGATTTTCTGTTCACTTGTTTGGGGTTTTTTGCTTGTTATTTTTACAGTTTTTGAAAGTCTCTATTTCGGAGCCAACATATACAATAGAAACTGATTGCCTTTGATCCAAAGTAGTCAAAGATACCGGATTTCAGCAACTACAGTCTTTTTCTGGGGAATAGACCTCTTTGTGCTGTTTAACGATGGGAGCTGACTAGTGTATTTCCTCAATAAAAAATAAATATGAGAGACTGAAATGGAAAGCACAAGGAACATCGTCCCTATCTTTTACTTGACAAAGGCCATCTGGCAGATCCACTCTTGCCTCCCGATAGGCAAAGTAGGCAAGAAAGGGAAAGCAATGAACAAAACTGTCTTGAATAACAAACTGAAATGCTAAGGATTTTATGGAGAAGGGAGAACCTAGATAAGGGACCAAAAAGACCATGGTGTGTTGTGCTGAGAAACCTTTATTCAAACACATAAAAGGAAAAGGGAATATTTTTTATTAGGCAATTAGTGGTTTACAGCCAATAAAACAGGATCAGGCAATTGAGATCAGATATAAAGAGAGCAAACCGCTCCATTTCTTGAAAAGACTTTAAAATTTTCAAAGGAAAATATCATTGAGATCAAAACAGCAGCACCATTATACTGAAAAGGAAGAGGGAAAGGGCATCCAGGTCTTTCTGTCTTCTGCTCAGTTCCCCACTTACGCATTGTCAGTGCCAACAGGCACCAGCCATACAGTCGCAGCATGCTCAAACTTGATTGCTCTCAGACTTGCTAGATAGATTTCAAAATATAGGGCTTTCCAGGAGAGTGATGAGTAAAACAAAGCAAGCTACCTTAACTGGTAATTGTTTATACGTTAACGGTTATATGAGAGTTAACAATTCATAAGTGTTATTTGCTGAAATTTTTATGCTGTCTATCCTATATCCAACTTTTTTCCACAAGTATTGACAATTGGATGGGGGGCGCAGAATTCTCTGCTTCTAGTCTCCATGCGTCAAAGCTTATTTAAATGCAAACACCAACCTTAAATGCTTTCTCCCAATTTACTGTTGCAATGTGAGAACCCCACAAGTTCTAGCTGAACTGATAAGCAGACTCAAACCAGAAGATTTTTCTATCAGTTTATGACATTTCTAGAACCAGTTCCAAATCAAATCTGTATAATGAATAATAAACTCTACATTTTACATGATATAAATATCATTGAGCATATAATTAAGCAAGTTAGCAGAAAAGGCAAATGCAATACATAGTGAAAGACGGCAACCAGTTCTGTTGCCGTCTTCCAGATCATTTTGCTCCCAATGCGATGAGGTTATTATAACCCAAAGTTGCCAATGAAGCTGTCCAAAGAAAGTGAGGAAAAAAAAATAAATCAGATTTTGCATTATATAAATATGTAGATGCTGAGTCAAAATAAGAAGGAGCAGTCAATGTAAAACTTTTTATTTCTGGATATACTTCCACAAACTATTCAAGTCCTTGATGTATTTAGAAAGCAGCAGGCACCTGCTAATAACTGATCTTACGGAGAGAAGGTAAGTATGGAAAACAAAACAAAAATATAATTTTTTATTTTTGATACAACAAACCACTTAGACACATGCTACATCTTATAACCTGGTTAGCAAAGTTTTGCGGCATCTACTTCACTCCTCCCAATAGTAGTACTTAAAAATTAACTCAACAAGCTGTTGAGCGATCTTGCTTGATCCAGTAAAACACTCAAGAATGTGCAAAGTAATATGGTACACTCCTGGTGTCACCTGAACTCTGTTGCTAAATCTGTTACTTATTTTTACTGAATAGGCTTAGTCTCATTTGTCCCAGCCTGCCCTTATGCATAAATTTACTCTTTCCTTAGCCTCAGGGGGTGGAATCGCTTTTGCAACCTTTGCCCTAAACTATGAAGTTAAAGATCACACAGAATCACAACTACATGGGGAATAGTACCAGAAGTGATGAAGTTTTCATCTCGGGTAAAATTTTAACTGATGTAATGAATAGTACTTCAGGCAACAGCTAAACTGGATAAAACCCGCATGTTCAGAGTGACATGAGATCAGCCGTGCAGTTTTTGTCTTATTTCTGCCATGTATATATACCTGTGTGGAGGATGATCAAGCCACAGGACAAAAGGGAAGCATACTTTCAGAGTTTCCAGTTTCCTGAGTTCTTACAGTTACTTTTTCAAATATGAATGTTTTTTGGTATATTGTCTGTTTTTCTGATGAGGAGATTGGGTTGAATATAGGGACATCCACTAAGTTACTGGAATAGAGTGCTTTTGATAGCACTTGGTACTTCCAAATTCTACTGTCACTAAATAAAAGTAAGTTTGAGGAATGTAAATTACCTTCACCAGATCAGGATGTTGTAGAGACCAAAAGCATAAACGGGATCAAAAAAAGATCAGGCAAACTTACAAAGGAGTCATGAACTACTAAATACAATGGTTCACCAGTTCATTGACTGGAGTCCCTAATCTGCTGTTCAATGATAAGGTAACACTGTACAATTTGCTTTGGTTCTTCACTATTTCCCTTAAGTATCCTCTGTTGGTCATCCTGAGAGACAAGATACTGCGCTCTGTGTTGGATCTCTTGGCCTGACTCTAGCTGGTACCCTGTGATGTCTTCACAGTCAAACCTGGTAGACCTCACCAACAGAAAAGCAATTTAGTGTCCTCCCACATGTGTTTGTTGAGAAATAATTTGCTAGGGGTAAGATGAGTGAGAAGTCTTCTAGAAGAAGCCAGAGAAGACATACTGCAAAGAGCTGTGGTTTAGTACATGGTGCTTTGTTCCTGTTGTTCTTATCCAGAGAGTTTTACTGAAACATTTGAATCTTCTGCTTTTGACTTTCTCAGCAGTGCCAGTTACCCAAACTGGATCGCTGCTTTAATAGAGTTATATGTCCTCAGAGGATATCTGAGAGTGGCAATGTATTTGTCAACACATTTTTTTCCTCTGAAGGAACTTGCCCTGTACTTGCTTATAAGCAAATATAATCCTTTTTTTAATTGATGATTTCCCAAACAATTAAGCAAAATAAAGATCCAGGAACAAATAAGAAAGTCGGGTTTAGTTGTTTCTTCTCTGTAGCCAAAGGTCAAATCTGTATATGATCTTGGGGCAAATAAGGTCACAGACAAGTCGTAAGAACCATTATTGATGACTGTGAATTTCACATTGGAAAATAACTTCTGTTGCATGTGGGCTTTCTTCTAGGGACATAGCCAGACAATGCAATCATTTATTCCACCTGGGACAATCTCATCTTTGTCATCAGCCAAATGATATTCATACAATACCTTAATCTCTTACTTTGACCATTAAAAAAATGACTTTTTTCCCTCTAAATCTATTTCATAGTAGCTAAGTTATATGCGAAAACTTACAATATTTCATTTGTAATATGGATCATGGGTGTCTGTAAATTGATTCAAGTTGCATGTGTTGACTGACCTTTACACAGACAGTAATTACAATCACTAGTCAGTAATTTCTCTGGCAATTATTTCCCATGCTGTGTTAGCTGAGTTGTTATATCTGAGATAGTTGAAGATCCACAAAATTTCAAGCAAAAGTTATGCTTTTTACCAGGCCTACTATACAATTACAAGATCTGAAGAATGACTTGCTAGCCTCAACTTTTTTTTTGACCTATTAGCTGATACAGTAAAAGATACTACATCTTCCCACAAATTTTGCCTCATTGACCATTTTGTCATTTTAATTAAGACTTAGTTTAAATCCTTTCTGTGTAGTTAGAGATGGGATGGTTTTGTTTGACACTAAAATTAATCCATATTTGAAAGATCAGAATTTTTAAAAGAATTAACTTCAGTGACTAAGGTTCAATGAGCATAACTTTTTTTAATTTAATCTGTGTGTCCTAAGAGTAATTAAATATGTTGTTCTAGGAATCTTTTCTGTTCTTTAAGTAAATCTTTCTTTTTGCCCAGAAGTGAAGGGGGAGGAAATAGCTGAATGAGTGATGTCATCAGTATTACATCTCTCTCTTCCAAACAATAAGCTAGTTAAACGAGTAGTTTGACTAAAATTTTTCATGGCACTGCCCTCATCCTTTGACGCACATAAAGTGGATGTCTATACCTCAGGTTCACTGATAATCCATACAGATTTAATTATTTTTCTGGGCTCGGATTGTGGCAGGACAGGGCACAACTGAGATCAGTAGCAAGATACTGATGCTTCTAAGAACACACCTATAAGATGCAAATTTCATAAACCAATATGGAGTGTATAATGATTGGCTGTAGAATGAATTTAAATCTCAGATCAACACCTAGCTGAAATTGTCCTGCAGTATTACAAGATGTCTTCTTGCAATTTCATGACTAGAAAGACAGTTGGTCTAGATGTCATAGAAATTATTTAAAATTTGAGACACCCAAATTTGAAAATATCTTAAAAAAACAAGACAGGCATATTCGTAATAATTGCCTTCATTTGGCCCCCAAGCCATAAATCCAAACAATAGGTAGCGAGGCACACTAGTGACACGATCAGTTTTTGCTAAGAAATCCTTCTGAGAAGCTCTGGATTACCTGTCTCTGGAGTATGAATTTTGTAGTTCAGCTACTGAGTTGTTTCCGATACAAATGGTGGCTACCGTATGTGATGTAGTGATGTACCTGATGATATCTTGCCTTGGAATGAGGCAAAGTAACCAGCTTCTACACCTCAAGGTACACTTCATTCTTTGTGCTTCTTCAACAGTGTCAGCGAAAACCAGCCATCAAGCAGATAATGAGCATGAAGAGTAGTAGTGACTTGAGGGGTCAGGCACTCCACGTTGTGAATTTAGGCACTTAGGAACCTGATTGAAAAATTAGCTCTTTAAACAACTTAAATTTGATTGGGCTACTGTTGTCCCCTATTAAGGACTGTCTTTCTGTTGCAAAAGTTATCCACAGTGTTTTGAGGGACAGAGAGAGGGAGAAGGTAGGTCTCTCTAAATCAACTCTTATAATCATCTCTTATTTTGTGGGCAGAGTTTTCACTGTTCCTTTGAGAAGTTCAATTATGTGAAGATTACAGAAGTAGCTGTAGGAGATGTTCTCAAGTGCCTTTGGTATTAATTCAAAGAGGAATGAGTGAAAAAATAATTTGAAGGTTGACATTAATCTTTGAATTTTTAGAAGAGCAATTGTTAGAAAATTCCCTACTGGTTTATTTTCCCAGTTTGATTCAGAATAGTTTTGAACAGTAGGTTATTCAGCACAGAGTTAGTATTTCTGTTCTGTATAGCTGGCATAAAATATTGCTGTCAAGAGTCAATTTGGATCAGTAAATATTTTTTTCCTGCAGTCTTCCAGTATGTTTTTAAAAGCGACAGAGCGGGCTGAAAAGCTGATCTTGGAAAAAGAACTATTCTACTGAGTTTGATTAACATCAGTTGGTTGATGGATCAAAACCAGAATCGAAAATAAAAACTTTTTTTAATACAGTGAAGCTAAGAGTTGAGTCTGTTTATAACATTTTTTGAATTTAAAAGCCCGAGAAGCTTAAATCCCATCTGTGTGTGCTCAAAGCCTTATGAAAGAAGCTGGGTTTACAACTAGCTTATTCAGTTCAAGATCATAAAATTCTGTCTGTGTGGCCTGATCTCATCAGAATTATCCTATTCTAGGTCACTGTCTCTGTGACAATAGTAGTCAGATCTGGTGCCTATGAATCTGACTCAAAACTAAACTATATCCTTAGGCAATCTTGGTTCGTGAACATTAAATCTTTTCTAACTGCAAATGATATTTCCTTCATTAATTTCTAGAATTCCCCAGGTTATCAATTACACAAAGCCAAATGTTCGATACTGAAAATGCCCAGTAGATTCGCATTTTAATTTCTCTAAGCTCTTTACCATTGTTCAGAGATAGTATATGAAATTTACAGACGCTTAAAAATCCCATGAAATTATGAAATTATCAGCATATTGGGAATCATTCTTCCACAATTTGCATGAAAGGCAAGGTGGACAATTTGCGAAGACAAGGCTGAAGCAAATGAATGCTTTACTCTGACCAAGAGGAGCAGCAGCAGCTCAGGACAATATGACAAGCATATTTGTCTCTGTTTTTTCAGCTTACATGAAGTCTATATGTATGAGCTGGGACCAAAAGGTCCCTTTAGTTCAGCTGTTCTTAATGTTACACAGTTGCCATACCGTGGTGTACAGCAATGGGGAAAAACAGATTTCCATTTCCAATTATAAAATATTAGGTAAAAGAGCAAGCAAATACAAAGCCTGGCTAGGACGCACAGCTTAATCTCTCATGCCTTGTTCTTAAACCCTTGTTCTCAACAAGGGTTCCCATCAGAACCAAGATCTCTTTGAAGACTTGGAAAATTTCCTGTTAGGTTTGATGAAAAACAGAGCTTTGCAGCTTTGCATGAGTTATTTTCACAAGAAGAGTATAGGGCACAAGTCAAATCATTAGGCTCCCTTGGGGATGCTCAGACAATTGCGCTGCTGGATTGACTGGGTGTCCTGAAGCGTACGTGGAGAGCTCAGTCTGTGTTTGCAGATGGCCCTATCTTGTCCCCGTGGAGTTTTTGACTTTTCCATCTGAAGGGCAAGTGAAGGGGAGAACACATTAATAAATCTCAGTATATTTGCGACTTGACATTTCAGCACAAAAATTTAAACAGAAATGCAGAGGTATTACTACCTTTGTCTTAGTAAAAATTTTTTGAACTTCACTTAGTTCATGCAGAGAAATCAAAAGCGGTTCTTGTGGTGGCCTTTTTGTACTTCCTCTGGGCTCAGGACTTTCTTAGGATTAGCATGGTGGTCTTGGCATATTAAAGAAGGCACAAGATTGCTGCTTCATGCCTGTGTGAATAAATGAAAACAAAGGCTGCACACTGTCTCCGGGATGCTCTGTCTTAAAATTTTCCATTTACTTTTGGTTAGTAACTGGTTTTAATTATTCCTCCTTTGGGGTGTGCAGTATGCTTACCACAAGTGTTTTCCATTAGAAGGCATTTCACCAGGAGCACCCTCACAGGTGCTTTTCAATAACATATAAGGGATTTTTGCACAGAACCCTGCAAGCCTTCAGATTTGTACAGCATTACGGCAACAAACGCAAGGAATATAAGGAAAAGCTTTTGTCACATTTCTGAAAAAGAAAGGATTTATTCTGGAGTCTTGAAGAAAGTCTGGAAGTCCATTTCCATGGTTTCATTGGGGGTAGAGGGGTCAGGTTTGGTTTTTACTTAGTACTTGCAACCAGCTATATACAAGTAACTAGCAATATTTTAATATATTTTTTTAAGGGTAAAATGACACAGACTAGCTTCTGAAGTAACATTTTATTTGAAAAATAGTCCTACTGAACTGGGAGGGAGGAAGTAGATTCAATATCGGGTTTTGGAATCTGACCATAAATAAATGTTGACTTCTTTATTGTTTCAAATTTCTTATCTCTGAAGTTTCCTGGGGTAGATTCAAGATGTCCAAAATTAAGGACATTGCTCCTTAGCGTAAATTAAAAGAAAAATTAATTCTGTCTGAATTTATTTCCCACAACTTTAATGCTTTCAAGATGGTGTGCTCCATCTCACCCTGAGCTTCACCAAAGTCAGTGGAATCAGGCCAGTGGTAAATATTGTCTAAAATTCCAAGAAGGAAACTTCCTTCACAGAAGATGACTATTGCAGTTTTTAATTTAAGCTGTAGTTTTTCAAGACAGAGAGAGATTTAGAGAGTCAAAAGCACATCTGGGAATATTTTACAAACTGGAGTATTTTCCCAATGAAAATGTAAAGCTTGTCTTATGTCCAAAATTTCAT
>NW_010523852.1:0-42755 GCF_000687285.1 Phaethon lepturus | reverse complement strand
CTACACACAGCTATATTTTACGTTTGTTTTGACATCAGAGGCATACTGTTAATTAAACGTCAGGAAAAGCAAAGGTGATGGAGAAAAAGAATGACATAAAATATGTACATATGAAAATATGTATATGTACGTGTGTGCGCGTGAAACTAAGTAGTTTCTTTTGCTCTTAGATTCAGTGTTGAGCTTTTTTGCTTCCTAAACCTCATTGGGAAAAATTACCTTGGAAGTCTAACGGAAGGGTAAATGAACTTTTCGTACTCAGTCTTTAGCAACCAACTCCTCAGTTTTCGTTCTGAAGGTGAACTCTGCTCAGTCGTTTTTTGCCTTTGTAGTACAAAGTTTATTGGGATGTCTTAGGGTTTGTTTGGTTTGCTGGTTTTTTTTCCTATTGTTTTTATTTATTATTATTAGCTTCTGTTACTCTTAACCCAGCTGTCACTATCACTGGTATATGAACAAGATGCAGTGGCTGTGACTTGAGTTCTTGCTTTGTCTCTATATACACAGTGCTCTGAAGTTCACAGGTGCAAACACTCGATTTTGTCAGCTGCAACCAGATTGGAGCTAGAAGTCTGAAATGGGAGCAATCATTAACTCTTTTTAACTGTCCATTGAATATGGTTTATAATAACAATAAGATGTGACAAGGTAGCACACACAGTAGTCAAGTCTGCAGAAGTTTATCATATGCTTAGTGATCTACTTACTTCTTTGCATAAAATGCTCACTGTGAACTGAAGCGTACATGGAAACTGTGTATGTTAGTCCTGAAGGCAATTCTAGATCCCTCCTGTTGTCCTGTACAGAGAGTACTGAACGCAGCAAGGCCGTATAGACGGAGCCAAACTCATTTGCTAGGTACTGGGCCAGAAGGCAATCAGTCCACTGGAGTTTCTCATACTTTTTCATGTACGACTTCTTGTTTATCTTTACACTGCCAATGGTTATTGGCCCAGGCTATGCTCTAGCATGTGAAGAGTATTATTTCCCATGGACTCTGGCATTATGAAGTCCTCTGACAGCAAATCTACCCTGCCTCCCCACTCACACACATGGGGTATACTTGTTTCTTACACAAGTTCTCAGAGTAGAGGAAGTAATATTCCCTCCTGCAGAGGGAAAACAGTATTCCACTTGTCCTGTCGTGTTACCGTCTGTTGAGCTAGTTAATACTCCACACATTTATTTTATGACATTAATCACTGAATCTGAATGATACATAGATTTTTAAGGTAGGAAAAAAATCCCGCCACAGAGTCAAACCATAGCCTTTTTATAAAAGGTTGTTCTGCCTGTGTCTATATCCTGAAAAGGAAGACAGTCAAGTCACAGCAGTATATCAAATAATACGAGATCTAGAATGCAAAAATCACAACAGACATCTTATTCAGCACTAGATAAAAATCTAAGTGAAAAATTAAATTTAATAATGGGGTCTTGTTCCAAACCCTTCTGGCGACTGTTTCTAGATACTTGAGGAGATGCTTCCCTCTACAGGACCATGCCTGGCCATGACATCTATGGAATAATAGAAATAGCAGCCATAAAATGGAAACTAACGGGCAGCAGGAACAGAGCTTTCTCGCAGATGGTTTAAGCAGTGGTGTTTACTCCTGGAATGTGTTAGGGATACCATTAGTTCCGCTGGAAAAGAAAATAGCTTCTTTTAATTGACTTAACTTTCCCTCAAGTAAATAAATTTCACTGAGGAGGGGAAAAACGCATAGAGTAGGTACTGTATGTCAACTGCTTTTAAAAATGTCTTTGAGCAATGCTATTGACAACATGTTAAAAAGAATTAAACTGCCTGGCAGCAGAATCTATAAATTTTCCAGGGGTAAGGCACGTGTGCTTCACACGCATTCTGCTTACCGTAATACCCAGAGCGTCTTGCACGTTTTGTGGATGCCTGTAGAGTAGGGCACCGAAGTGATGGGTTGAGCTGGGTTTTGCCACCTTGATGCTGCCCAGCTGCCTGTGGCATTTACGACCTGCCTGACCTCCAGCTCTTTGTCTTTCACCTCACTTGAGCTGAAGTCTCACTGAGGGGGAAATTGTCTCACTGTGTATTTACATGAATTTCATCACCACAAAATGCTTATTTAAATTACAACCCCTGGGCTGTACATAAAGATTTTATAAATAATCTTTTTTCCTCTGTACTTGGAGGGAAGAGTATGTGTTATATGCAATTTATATTGGTCTTTTGCAATTCTTTTGTATTCTTCAGATGCTTGTCATAGACTTAAGTCTCTGCTATCACCTGTGTGTAAAGATGTGTGATAGTCCTTTGAGGAACCTATCTGTAACTTTCAAAACTCTTCCTCTCAAACAAAACTTGCTCAGCTACTCACACTCCATTCCTTGTCTGTAGGTGGAATTAAACTGTAAGAGCCCTGTTTCTCTTGTATTAAACACAGGATATGAAGTACTCTTAGGAGCAAATAGTATCTTGAGTTTAAAAACGGAGATAATCTCTAGGTCATTGGTGTCTAGAGAAAGATCTTCTGCCTGTAAACTTCATAGCCCTTTGCCATACAGTAATGAGGGCATTAAGAGAGTTGGATGTAGAAAATTAACTTTGGATTAAATGATTGATGGTTGACTTTTGCTTAATTTCAATTGAAAAATTAATAAATAGCAGAGCACTCTTTTAAGAAAGGCAAAATTTAGTAAGCTAAATGATCTGAAGTTTAACTTAATATCTGGCATTCTAATATTGGGTGGACCCAGAATGTCTCTAATTAGCCCAGTATTGTGATCCCCATGAGGTTGTGGGGATATGAGGAGACTCTAATCTCCAAAATCTTTGTTGGTGATATATGTATAGATAGAGTTGTCAAAATTTAACTCGGATAGAATTTCTATATTAAAACAGGTAAGAAAAGGCTTTTCAGCTCTATAAATAAGGAAATAAATGGAGCTACTTTCACGCTGCAGTGGCAGCACAAGTGTTGCTTTGGATGTGGTATTGAAAAAAAAAAAAAAGCATAAAAATTTTGCCTTGACTTCTCCTACCCCCCAAAACTAAAGGAGATAATCAGTTTAGGTAAGATGAACAATCTCTTTCTGAGTGTGAAACAATTAGAAAAGGAAGATGTAAGCCCAGTAGCAAGGACTGTGTTGAAACAGACAGATACATCTGAAAATAGCAAGTAGAATACCTATATTTAAAACAGGAAGAGAAAAATTATCCGTATATCTACATGCATCTGTAGCACTGAGGGATTAAAAAAAAAAAAATATTGACAGAACAATTGAGCACATTGAAATACATAGAAAACATCTTTCATTATAGCACAGGCTTTAAGGTGTACATCAAACTGGATTGATGACTCTGATAAATTCATACAAATACTAAGTATCCTTTGTCTAGCATAGTGCATCAGCCTGACATTCATAAATTTCAGCCATGAAAACTAGTAAAAAATTGGAAAAGGCATGTTTTATAGGAGAATTGTAAGATTAATTGTAATGTAAATTACTCATAAACAGATGATATAATGACAGGCATTGTTGAAAGGTGGATTACAGTGCAGATTAGAGGTGATGCTCTCTGGATTAATTTTGGAATTAATCTTGTTTGCTGTTTTGACAGGAGCTATTCTTGCTGTCTCTAACTTTATTTGCTTTAAATCCAGGAGGGAAAAAACCCTCTTTAGGGTGAAAGATCAATGCGCAAAAAGGAATGGGCATAAACTGTCCATAATTATATTTTGAGTGAAAACTAGAAGAGTGGTGAAATGATGCAATACCCTCCAGTCGAAGTAATGAGACCAAAACAGGGACATATTACTGTTAAAATACATAAATGCTGGCATCAATAGTGGACTAGCCTTGATGATCTTTTAAACTCTATCTAGTAATGCGTTTTAATGAAGTACAAAGATTAAAAAAAAAATTACATAAATAGACTGAAAGGAGAATTTAAACTGTAGGCAATGAAAGCATTGTCATGTTCCAAATAGCAAGGATACAGGAAAGTGTCAAACAGTCAATCCTCAGTGACACCTCTGTCCTGTGTAATGAATATGGGTGGTATCCTATTAGGGGAGAAAATCAGGTATGTAATTACAGACTGGATCATAACGCAAATATTGTCAGTGGGGCTGAGTCAACGTTGCAAAGGGCAACTGTAGTTCAGATACGTCGCTTTTAGTTTCGATGCTGTAGTAGTAGGTTGGTTTGTTGTTTGTGGGGTTTTTGTGTGTGCGTAATTCCTATTTACATTAAGACAGAACACCAAGCATGTGTTTTGATCAAACACTAAATAATTACTACAGGTTGAATGTATTAATTTTAGGATTATCCAGCCAAAGAAGTAACAGTGATATAACTTTCACCATTCTTTTTTTCCCCTCCTTCTTCTTTTCCCAACCTGTCAAATATTAGCTTTCTGAATCAAAACTCACCAAGCAAGTTTCCAAGCATCTCCCAATCTGTCCACGCTCACTGAGTTCCAAGAAACAGAAAGGCTGATACAGCTACTAGTAGCATTTTGAAAATGTTGAAATCCCTTTGAGTAGCACAGAAGGATCTTAGTCCATAAGTTGTTCACAGCAAACATGCTATCAGTGTACAAGTTATACCTCCCTTTAAAGGCCAAGCTGGCAGAAAACGTTTTTAAATCCTTAAAAAGGATGTAGAAAATATCCAATTCTGTATGCATGTTTTTGTGTTATAAATGTTGAAGAACAGCTAGGGAAGAAATGCTTTGCAAAGAAAAGATTAAAGTAGATTTTAATGATTATGGAGCCAGTTGCCAGCAGAAACTATGCTGCAGCACAGTCATCTTCAGTAAGTCTCAATTAGGATAAATAATCAGTAAGTACTTGTCCGCCATTAAGTCACCAAAAATAAACTGGAGGAAATATGAACTTCAGAAATCATAAACACAATGCATCTATCATGTTTTCTCATACATATGGTAATACTTATTATAGTTTGGGGTTTTTTTTCCAATTCTGCATTCATAAAAATTCCTACAAACACTGATATTATAGTCACCAGTTGTCTTACTGGATTTCCAAGTTGTCACTTAACAACCCTACTTTCCCTTGGACTTTAAAAGTTGCTCATAATCTCCTCTGATAGTAACTCCCCGGAAGATCTCTTGTAATTGAAAACAGAAGAAAATTGCATCTTTCAGTTAAAAGGCTTGAATATATGCTATTTTCTTGTTGGAAAGCCAGCAAAATAAACAAATCTCTGAAGGGAGGTCTTCACATGTGTTGGAAATCATGGATATCAGACTATGGGTACTACTGAAACAGAGAAATGTTCTTTATTTTATGTAATGACAACTTCACAAAACTATCAGCTTTTCAGTAACTCTTTGAGGGACATAATTTTTTTGTTAAAATCTGAACAATGGTGACAAACAGTTTGGTGCCCCTTGATTGGTCTCCCTGGTGTCTCTAGGGTTTTTACGTCATAAAAATTAATTTAGAAATGCATCCTCTGTTTTGCCACAAATTACTTTTTTATGGCATTGTGAGCTTGGCAACTCTTTTAATTAAAATGTTTAAAAAAAGAAAAAAAAAAACCCATGCATTCCTTGAGTTTTCAGTTTTAATCCCAACGTGAGTCCATTATCCCAGACTAAAAGAAAACAAATGGTTCCTATCAGAAGTGATGTTCTTAAAGGTAAAATGGAAAAGGCCTTGCTCTATCTAATGAAATTGTATAGGATAATCAGTACAAGCCACATTTTCTGGGACAGGCCCTTTAATTTTCATTTTCACCTTGCACGCTCTTAACTCAAGTATCCTCTGTGTATCTACCAACTGGGCATATATATATGAGTTTTGCTGGTTGTGTGGCTGTATAGATATCTGATTTATGTGCACAATCATTCTTCTGCAGGTAGGCACATTCCAGTATAGGCGATTAAAAGTGTATAAATATGGCAATCCTTTTTTTTCAGGGCTTCCTTCCTTAAATCCCCAGATACAAATTTTGTCTAGGCTGAGGTATTTTGTTGTTTGCCATGGCCCATTTGCCAGACACCCAGAAAGGGTGGACGAGTGGTCTCTCCGAATATATAGGTTGACTTTGCCGCAAGGAAGAGTCAAAAATGTGCAAATGGCTATCTAGGAGCCTAGTGTAAAGTAGCTGAAAATGAGGTCCTTGAAAGAGCTGTAATTGAAACAGAATTACTCTGCCATAATTTAGAAAGGTTGTTGGATGAGTGTGCGAGTGAGCTAAGTACTTTTTATTTAGTTAGAGACTTGTAAGGAAAAACAAACAGGATTAAAAGTGTATCGTGACAAGAAATTTTTCCCTAAATGCTTGGAGACTGTTAAAAGAAAATGCTAGAACATCACAATATTTTATCTAGTTCCCTAACTTATCCACAAAACTAGTTGTGCCTTGCAAGTACCAAGACCGGAAGTATATAAGGAAGATATAGTAGTTTTAAAAGGAATTAAAAGTGGAGTAATTCATACAAGCTAGGAATGCCTCAGGAAGGTGGACTTGTCACAGGATGTGCTTCCACAGGAATTTTCTTTATGAAAGAACCTGGCTTATGGATATTAGATACCATGGTGCAGTTTGCCAACTTTTAAACTGTGTCAGGACTCGAGATGTGCTGTTCTGTGATGCTACAAGCTAGAATGCTGATAATATCCCTTTTTAGAAAAACCCTCCAAAACTGTACATGTAATTTCAAAAGTGGAGCTGGAATGAGAGACACACAAGGAAAAAAAAAGGGGATGGGGAGGAAGCGTAAAAAAAAAAAAAAAAACCCACACCAAAAAACATGGAGTCATGCATTCAGTTACCATGATGACAAGCTGGAAGATAACACAGATGTGCGCTCAAACCAGAACCAGCTTCTATTTTCCCATTACATTTTTGGTCTCTTCCCACCCCTCCCCCTCGGTGCAAAATAAGGTTAATTAAAATACTTTCAAATTTGTCTGGGACCCCCTGGTTACCAAGCACACTGTGAACTTCAGCCAAAGCTTATCCCATGACTGAGTTACGTTAAGGTTCCTCTGCTCTGTGGAATGTTTTAAGCTGTGGGCTGACATTGCATCCTTTCTCTTAATGAGGATGTTAATAAAGCTTCTCTTCTATTTTCCTATCTATTTAATGAAGCTCATTACTCTAATATGCACCTTTAGCATTGCCTTTCGTTTCCCTGCATCCTTGGCACAGCTTGACAAAACTGCCTGGTGGATGTTAAAAGCAACCTGGGGACACTGAGTCACGTAAGCCTTACAGCCAGAAGAATGTAGGTTACAAACAGAAAAGTTTAATGAATGTCATTTGCCATTAAAGGGTCTTACCAAAAACATCCGAGTTCATCAGAAACAGAAAAAATACATGAACCCCCCCCCCAAAAAAACCATCAGCTGCAGGGCATGGAGTGTCACCCGGTTTCTGCAAGGTTTCTGGCATATTTGGCTGTTTTCAAATTCCTTCCTTTGCGCGTCCTCCCCCCCCTCTATCCTTACTTTCTGCTACAAGTATTTTTTAGAAGCCACTCATCCCGTTCCCATTAGTCTGGTACCTAGTTGCCAGGGTTATGATGGTGGACACGGGGCTTTCTGGGTCTCCATAACCTAAGACTGGAAAATCAGCAGAAGCTCGCTGTTTGGGACAGGGCTGTGCCTCCCGGCAGACCCACAGGGTAAAGCGTAGGGATGCGAAGCGTAAATTAGGCTGTACAGTGCAGTGCATCGCAAACAGCAAGGTGGTATGGGTTGGGAGGGGGAGCGAAAAGCTGGGGGGGGAGTGTTGTCCCATGGGAAGCCTGGGGAAGATGATGCCTTGCAGAAGCTTCCCGTGGTGCCGAGTTTAAGGCAATGGACTACCAGAGGTGGCAAGAGCTGCCCGCCATATGACAGCCTGTAACGCTGTTAGCTGGGCAAATTCACGACAGCGGTCCTCAGCTTAGGCATTTGCAATAATGTTTATTTTTTAAAAGCTGAAGGGGATGTGGATGAATGAAATGAGTAATCCCTGAGTGAATTCTGTAATATTTTCCATGTATGGTTAGAAATGCAAACATGTTGGGAATGGGCTCAGGAGACCAAGATGTGGAGGTGTGAGGGGTATGTTTTAGCCTGCTTATAAATCTGAAACATTAAAAAAAACAATGCTGGATAAACTAGATGTAGGTATAACTGTTTAGTATGGGGGGTTTTTTGGTTTTTGTTTTTTTTTAACCGGCTGGAGAAATTGCTGGTACTTCACCCTCCTTCTGGAAAAGCAAGGCAGAACAGCAAACTCTCTTCAGCAGGCAGCAGATGGCCACTTTGGATAGCCTCCGATCAGGCTGGCTTGAATTAGAGTTAAGTCCCATCCCCTTCCAAGTGATCACAATGCTAGGCTGCACTGGGAATTGGATCATGTCTAAACATGGTGTCTGGATTCAAAACGCAGCAGAGTTTTGCTGTACCTGATCCAAGGGCTTGGCTTGAGCCAAGTTCTAATTAGGGCTAGTAACTTAACAGAGAAATGCTCTGTGTGTTGCCATCGGTAGCTCTGTGTTACCCATCTCCTCTGATGAGATTTTAGAAAAGATGAATTGTCTCCAGAGCACAGCTGGTCTCTGAGGGCTGCTTACAGTGCTCCGTTTTAACACCCCAAACAAAAAATGCTGTTTGATCTGGGTAACTCTTTTTCCTCTCCCCATAACCAGCTGGACTTAGGAGACACTTACTATGAACAATCTCTGGGTAAGTGGAAGCAAGGTAACCTCCGAAGTAATCAGTACCTTTTAAGGAGCTGTTTGCAAATCAGGAGCAACTTGGTCTTTCCCCATGTGGTGGGTAGATGAGAAGGGGCAGTAACTTGAAAATGGACTTCATAACAGCAAACCAACAAAACCCGAGAAACGATTTTGAAGACAGTTGTTAACGTAGATGACAAAAAACCAGGGAAGCCTCTCTAGCTGGTTCTCCGACTCCCTCGTTCTCAGACTAGCTATCGGAGCTGTGCTGCCTGATCTTACCTTCCGCTCTTCGTAATCCCTCGCTGCGCAGCGAAGGGGAAGGTGTTGTGGGACTGCAGGAAGGGCAGCACTGTTCTCTAATCCCTGACCTTCCCCGTGCTCTTGCGATAATACCTTGGGTTTATTAAATAGGCCTAGCGTCTGCATCTCACCGCAGGCCACCCTACTTAATGTGACTCTTGGCTGCGGAGCGGGGCTCAGCTGCAAAAGGACCTCAGCACCTCGTTCTTTTTAGGGCTTGCGCTGCCAAACCCCCGCACCGGGAACAGAGGGGCTCTTCTCCCTGGCCAGCGAAACGGAAACCGGCACGGAGGGACTAACCCCGTGCAGCACCCTTGTGCTCACGCGAACCTACCCTTACGTCGGTTCCTTCCCCCCCCAGCCCCCCCCGACACTGTTGTTTCATAGACACAACTGCAGCTTTGCTCTGCGCACGTGCGCGTGACTCCTACCGCAAACGGACGCTTGAGCTCAGGGAACAGGGACCCCGGGAGCCGCGTATTGGCTTGCGCTACACGCCTTTGCGTTTGGTCCGAAGGGCAGGCCCCGGCCGCGCCGTGCTCCCCGGCCTGCCCCGGGAGGGGGTGCCGCCTGCAGCCCCTCCCCGCTCTCTCCTCTGCTGGTAAAAGCGCGCTGGGCGAAGCGGAAGGGTAGAAGCAAAACTTCCCCTCCCTCACCGTTTCTAGCGGGAGGTGAACGACCCCGTGAGGGCTGCGGCCCCCAGTGGCTCTGCCCGTGCAAGCAGAAGGACGATCTCAGCTTTACGGTAAGTTTACGGGCTAATACGTTGGAAGTCTGAGCTTGGACATAGCAAGAGCCGTGCCATGCTTCGGGCTGCTTTAGCACACGTGGCAGCCACGTCTTGTTAACATGCCAACCTAATTCCACTCTTTCTGCTTCGCAGACAAGTACCGCTTTATTAGCCACAAATCTATTATCTTCCCGTTTGAAAGGCTCTGAATAGGCTTACAGCAACATTCTGCTTTTGTAATACCAGAAGTCTTTTCACATTGATAAAAATACTTTTAAGAAATGAAAAATAAAATTCAACAGTGACAGAAATTCCAGTCGTTCCTTTCATCCTCCCAGTGTGAGCCAGCAGGTGCAACTTGACTTTCTTTAAACAAACCTTCCCCCTGCTTTGTGGCTGAAGAAAGGCTTTGGCAAATGCTTATTCTTTGATATGATGTGTACTTGACAAAATTCACAGGGAGATCTGAACTGCTGCTTTGAAGCAAATGCTTATTAGAACACTGGAGTGCTAAAGTGCGCTGTGATTTGGCTCGCTTGCTAGTGAGACATCAAGTAAAATGTGCCCATTATGTCAATTCAAAGTCAAGTCTAAACACTCTGACTTCTGAGAAATCTGAAGAGAATTTGTGGCTGTGCAGCTCTGCTGCTTTATTGCTCATCTAATTTGCATTTCCTTCTCTGCCTGTCAGTTCCCTTCTGCATTTCTAGCCGAGCGGTTGGTGAATCATCTGGAATTCGTTAAATATTTTCCATTACTATATTTTACTTTCCACTTTCCAACCTTCTTCTCCTCTCCCCCAAAATGCGCTGCACTTCCAGCTGAGCAGGAAAGGGGGTGGGAAGCCATTTCCCTTTCGAAGCTTCGGGGTTGTTCCAGGATTCGTGCTTGGTCTATGCAGGTATTCAGTGGGGAATATTTGATCTAGAATATTTGGAAAGGTGCCGTGAAGAGTGGACCAGCAGTGAGGATGGGAAGTCTCACATTGTTGCCCAGGAAAGCTTTGTAGTTAAAAAGAAACTAATTAATCTCATTCTGCACGGGGCGGGGAATAATTGCTAGAATGCATTTTGTCCCTTCTCTCTTCTTATGTCATGAAATTCCCCATGAAACGTTACGGATTGTTGCAACGTCGTCTGTCTTTCCTGCATGGGAGTAACCCCCTAGCCCGGTGATAGCTTGCTGTGCCTGAGCAAGCAGCTTCAGATGTGAATCCCCGAGCCTGGAGAGCACTCACGAAATGCCTGACCTTCCTCTTCCACAGCAGATGGCAGATAATGCCATCCTAGTAGAGGATCTCTCTGATCCTAACAAGCTGTCTAATTTAGCAGGGGTATTTCAAGATGTGGTTTCTGGAAGCTTAGGAAATGCAAGTTCAGCTTGAAATTTGGTGTGAATTTTTAATGCTGAATATAAGTAACTACCAGAAAAACCTCCCTGGATGCTTAGTTTTTTCGCTTTCATAGAATCATAGAATCTTTGGGTTGGAAAGGACCTTCAAAGACCATCTAGTCCAACCCCCCTGCAATGAGCAGGGACATCTTCAACTAGATCAGGTTGCTCAGAGCCCCATCCAACTGACCTGGAATGTTTCCAGGGATGGGGCATCTACCACCTCTCTGGGCAACCCGTGCCAGTGTTTCACTGCCCTCATTGTGAAAAATTTCTTCCGTAACATATTTAAAACAAGATTTGAAAACTTCCGAACAGATTTTCTATAGTCTAATAAGAAATCTTCATCTTGAAACAAGAGGGGCTTGCGGTGGTGTTTATAGTTTGAGTAGACAACCATAACATTCCATCCAGAGCAGTCCCAATACCAACCCCTGAGGAACGCCACTCATCACTGGTCTTCACTTGCATACTGAGCCATTGACCGCAACTCTTTGAGTGTGACTATCTAGGCAATTCCGTATCCATTGAGTGGCTCATCTGGCAAATCCATGTCTTTCCAATTTAGAGATGAGGATGTTGTGCAGGACAGTGTAAAATGCTTTGCACAAGTCTGGGTAGATGACGTCCGTCAATCTTCCCTTATCCACCAATGCTGTAACCCTGTCATAGGAGGCCATCAAATTTCTCAGGCACAATTTGCCCTTCACGAAGCCATATTGGCTGTCACCAATCACCTCCTTATTTTTCATATGCCTTAGCATAGTTTCCAGGAGGATCAGTCTGCTCCATGATCTTGCTGGGCACAGTGGTGTAACTGACTGGCCTGCAGTTACTCGGGTCTTCCTCTTTTTACCTTTTCAAAAATGGGGGTTATATTTTCCCTTTTCCAGTCAGTGGGAACTTCACTGGACTGCCACAACTTCTCAAATATGATGGCTGGTGGCTTAGCAACTTCCTCTGCCAGTTCCCTCGGGACCCGTGGATGCATCTCATCAGGTCCCATGGACTTGTGCACCTTCAGATTCCTCAGATGGTCTCAAACCTGATTTTCTCCTGGGTGGTTCTTTATTATTCCAGTCCCTGCCTTTGCCTTCTGTGACTTGAGCAGTATGACTTCAGCACTGGCCAGTGAAGACTGAGGCAAAAGTTGTTGCGTACCTCAGCTTTCTCCATATCCCAGGTAACAAGATCTCCCATTTCCTTCTGGAGAGGGCTCATGTTTTCCCTAGTCTTCCTTTTATCACCCGTGTACCTATAGAAGCTTTTCTTGTTGCCTTTGACATCCCTGGACAGATCTTTAGCTTTCCTAACCTGATCCCTGGCTGCTTGGACAATTTCTCTGTATTCATCCCAGGCTACCTGTCCTTGGTTCCACCTTCTGTAGGCTTCCTTTTTGTGTTTGAGTTTGTCCAGGAGCTCCTTGTTCATCCATGCAGGCCTCCTGGCGTTTTTTCCTGACTTCCTCTTCGTTGGCATGCATTGTTCCTTGGAGGAGGTGATCCCTGAATATTAACCAATGTTCTTGGGCCCCTCTTCCCTCTAGGGCTTTATCCCATGGCACTCTACCAAGCAGATCCCTGAAGAGGCTAAAGTCTGCTCTCCTGAAGTCCAGGGTAGTGAGCTTGCTGTGTGCCCTTCTTGCTGCCCTAAGAATCTTGAACTCCACCATTTCATGGTCACTGCAGCCAAGGCTGCCCTTGATCTTCGCATTCCCCATCAGCCCCTCCTTGTCGGTGAGAACCAAGTCCAACAGAGCACCTCTCCTCATTGGCTCTTCTATCTTGGCTTCCTCTACTTGGAGAAGGAAGTTACCATCAACGCATTCCATAAACCTCCTGGGTTGCTTATGCCCTGCTATGTTGTTCCTCCAGCAGATATTGGGGTGGTCTAAGTCCCCCATGAGGACCAGGGCTTGTGAACGTGAGGCTGCTCCTATCTGTCTATAGAGACCCTCATTTGCCCAGTCTTCCTGGTCAGGTGGCCTGTAGCAGACCCCACTATAATGCCACCTGTCCCTGGCCTCCTTTTAATCCTATAAGACCCATAAGCTCTAGGTCGGCTCTTCATCCATCCCCAGGCAGACCATGTACTCCAGCTGGTCATTGACATAGAGGGCAACACCCTCTCCTTGTCTTCTCTACCTGTCCTTCCTAAAGAGCCTGTGTCCTTCCGTTCCAATGCTCCAGTTACAGGAGCCATCCCACCACGTCTCTGTGATACCAATGGGATCATAGCCCCGCAGGCGTGTGCACGACTCTAACTCCTCTTGTTTATTCCCTGTGGTACGTGCATTTGCATAGAGGCATTTAAGCTGGGCCCTGGGTGAAGCTGACTTACTGGCTGGAGTGGCTGGAATTCCTTTGTGCTGCTCTTCAGGTGCTCCCTGCTGACCGGTGGTCCTTCTCCAGGCTCTGGGCATCTATTGCTGGCGCTGGCATCAAACTGGTAGGAGTAGGATGGATTGAAGTTCCCCTCGCCCGGCAACTTTAGTTTAATAGTTAATCAACAGATGAAAAACTGCCTCTCGCTGAGGGTGGTAACAGCTCTTTACTGAGGTGAACAGAGAGGTCGTGCCAGCAGTGGTCGGCAGGAGGGGGAGCGTTCAGTGGGCAGCCCCCGGCAGGCTCCAAACCTGCAGGACTTGCCCTAATGTGCTCCGTCCACCACCTGCAAGAATGAAGGTTTTCTCCCAGTTTAGACTGTAAAAAAGAATGCAGATAATAAGTCATTGCATCAAACGTCAGAAGCAAGCAAGTAAGGAGAAAGGTGCTCCAGGTTTTTGCTTTCCCTGCTGTCACAGGAAAAGTGCTTGGAATTGTTGATTTGTTAAAATGTTCAAGAGAGAAATGACACTTGTTTCTTTTTCTGAAAACTAGCCGGTAAAGGTAGCAAATGTTAGGTTTTGCTTTGAATATACAAGTTACATCTTAAATATTACACCTTACAGCACCTGTAAAGGCATCCATAAACGCACAGGAAAAAAAATACCTGCTGGCACGGCTAGCTGCCCTGGGGAATGGGCTGGAGGGGCACTTGCAAGAAACCTTTGGCAAGGAGTACAGAGGGCTCCACGTGTCTAGATTTGATGGGTATTGGGCCACTCAGATATGGTGTGAGACTCGCCAGGGTATATAGAGGTCTGTCTGCTCAGTCTCAAATGGAATAAAATTGCATTTTGAGAAGCTGTTTTAGTAGAGCTTTCGGGTAATCCTGCTGTCAGGTGATGTAATCACCGCACGGAGAGTGCAGTACAGGTTGCGGTTCATACTCAGGATGTGTCTTCCTACCTAGACCGCTGTAAGGGCTACATCCCTTAGAAGCAATGAGGGTTACTTGCTTGAAAGCAGATCCCTTGTCAGCAAGTCTTGCCCCCAGACACTGGAGAGGGCACGTGCCAGCCATGTCCGTGGACTTGTCAGGTTTCAGGAAGGACCCAGCTGAGCTGTCGAGGTTTGTTAACCTCTTGGCATCAAAACAGTAAACTACTCGTGCTCAGCAAGAAACCGCAAGCATCTTGCCTTAACTCAGCAGGACGAGTGCGCTGAGCAAGGGACCTCGGTGAGGAGCGTGTGTGGACCTTACCTCAGCAAACAGAAGTGCTGAGCCAATAACGAGGCAATGACTTTGGCATCAGGCTAACGAGCCAGACTTGCTGATGCCAGCGCTCTTGGATTTTGGCTCCTGGACATTGGGCCAGCGCGCTGGAGGCACTGGACCTGTGTCATAGCACCTAACGACTTGGCATCACCTCCTCAAGCTAGAGCTGCCGTACTAACAACCACAGGGGCTCCGCCTGCCACTTAGACGAAGACCTATTAATTAGTGGTGCCAAGCCAGGAACAGCAGAGCGCCCTGCAAAATTCATATCGATGTCAGCCCTGAAAGAGCTTTGCCTCCATTAAAGAGATTAATAGTCATAGTATCGAAAGTGAAAACCTGCTGTTACATCTCCTGGTTTGGCTGTGCATTGCACCCCTCAATCTTCCATCTGATAGTGTAAGAGCTGTCATCCCTTTTTCAAAGGCTAAAAGAGTCTGGTTTGCCCTTTTTTATATAATCTCTTTTTCAGGCAGTCTCTTCTTGCATCTAAAATTAGATGCAGCTTCTGAATTTGCATCAGACAGAGGCATAGCACTGCATCTAGGGAAAAGAGTGTGTGAGGCTAAGTCTAGAAGCCCTTAGAGAAATACAGTGTGAGATTGGAGCAAAGGGAAAAAAAAAGCTATAATTTCCAGGTTTGAGGAGTTTTTTTATGTATATCCATGAAACTCTATTTTCTAAATGGAACACTGGAAATGGGAAGGGAAAAAAAAAAAGAAACTCAAACCTGATTATGTTTCTCAGACTAGTTATTTGTAAAGTAAAATGTATTTCATCTTCTCCAACAGAAACCAGTAAGGAAGGTGATTTCTTTTCCCCCATTTTCAGTCTCAGTTTCAGTCTCTTCCCATGCCTAGTAAATTGTTTCTATGAGTCTGTAAAAAGACATTTGGGAGGCTACCAGGCTATCAGTATTCAATTAGCATTTAGTACTATGATCTTTGCTTTGCAAATTAAAAACTATGCTGTTTCCATAGTGACCTAAACAAGATGAAAATCTGAGTGAAAAGTAGCTGATGTAGGTGAAGATAAGCAGATAGCAATGTAGATATTTTAAATGAGGGGGGGGGGGCGTGTTTTGTTGGTTTGGTTTTGTTTCTCCCAAGGTGTATTTTGAGGAACAGACTGACTCAAAAGATCTCTGGCGAAGACTGGGCAGTTAGATTCTGGTGTGAAACTGTTTGAGGTGCTCTTCAGTGTTCTCTGCTAATGCTTCGGAGTAGTAAATGGCCAGGAAAGGATATTGCTCCTTTTCAGCTATCCATGTAGCTTCACCAGCTCTTTTTCCGTATGGCATCACAGGTTATGATGTGATGCACATCTAAGATCTCTATCTTCCTCTGAAATCTGAGTGACAAATGAGGCTCCCTGCAATGCAGAAGGGACTTAGTTACACATCCTCCATCCCACAGTGGTGGCACTGTCCTACCACTGGGATGAGCCCACTGCAACACAAGGCACTGGTTCTACTACAGAAAAGACATCCAGCACAAAAGCACGTTCCTTCACAAAGATCTTTGGGCTCTGCTTTTAAAGTTAATTTTGTTTAGGCAATGATAAGTAGATTTAGCTATATTCATGTTTTGTTTGTTGGTTTTTTTTTTTTAATTAGTGGCTGGGAGAATGTACCCAGAGATTTGGGGTGGGCAAGGAGTGCGGAGTTTTGGTAGGTAAGCAGATGGTTTTGTGCAATATGACATTTAAATTGCAGTCTATAACATGTTTATGCTGTGCTCGGATCAATGGATATCCCTTTAGAAATAGGAAAATCATGATTAGCATTTGGTTGGTTGTGCAGATGGAGCATCAGAGACACAAAAAGCGCATGTTCTGTGTTGTTTTTGTGAAGATCGACAAGTATAAACCAGAGTTTAGAGAAATTTCCCCTAAAATACTGGCACTGTGCTTCCCTTTCTTAGGCTGGTGCCCTTGAGGCTGAATACAAGCTCATGATGAATGGGGACACTTCTAAGCCCCAGGAAAACTCTGAAGTGGCCATAGAAATTTCCTGGCCTGTAAGAACAGTATTTCTCATCCTTTCTAAAGAATTTTATTTTAAAATGAGGGTGAGGGGAATGAAAAAATTCCAAACTCACAGCCTTCCAGTCTGCAAAATTTGCAGTTGCTGATGTGCATTGCCTGCCATGGGTTCCTCCACGCTACCACGTGGTTAAAGCTGAAGCTTTAGGGTCTGAGCACTGAGGCTGATTCTTCTCCTCTGCCAACCATCCTGTTCCCTTCTGCTGTGTTTATCTTAGAGTTGAACTGTGTGTTTAGAGCCCCTCACTGAGATTTTGGCCCCTGTTAAGCCAAGCCAGTGCATGTGCTGAATCCTTGCATAACTAGTACAGCTACCGGTACCTAAGTTACCCCGCGGGGTGACAAGCTCAGTAAGATGGTTAGGCTGTTTGTGTCACTACAGCAGACACATATCTGTAATAGATGATTCTCTGCCCTGTATCAGGTTGAATGAGGCGCTTTTCCCTGCAACAACAAAAAAAGGATGGTAAAATGTACAATAATAGCTTATATGCATTTGTATTGCTCCATAATACACCCCTAACAGCATTCTGCATGAGATTCTACATGGTGTGGATAATGATCATAGAATCATAGAGTCCCAGGTTGGAAGGGACCTCAAGGATCATCTGGTCCAATCTTTCTTGGCAAAAGCACAGTCTAGACAAAATGGCCCAGCTCCCTGTCCAGCCGAATCTTAAAAGTGTCCCATGTTGGGGAACCCACCACTTCCCTGGGGAGATTATTCCAATGGCTGATTCTTCTCATTGCCAAAAATTTCCTCTTTTATCCAATCAGAATCTCCCCAGAAGTAACTTGTACCCATTTTACCCCTCACCTTTTCCATGTGACTCCTTGTAAAAAGGAAGTCTCCATCTTTTTTGTAGCCACCCTTTAAATACTGGACAAATTAGACAATTAGGTATTCCAGCTGCAAAAACACGGTGTGCAGAGAATTACATGCAGTTCAGCTGCAAAAATACGGCATTTGTGTGACATTACGTTCAACACTCTTCCCCCGGGAGGTCTCCCTTTTAGGCCAGTGTGGAAAATACAGCCATCACCAACACTGCACAGTCCGTTCACTTGGGAATCGGGATACTTGCCTTTCTGCAGTTGCCAGTTGGGTGCTCTTAGCAAATTTCAAAATCAAATAAAGAAAAACTAGACTGTCAAAATCCAAAAGAAGTCAGTGGATGTAAACACAGCCTGATTTGTTGGGGTTTGTGTGTGTATGTGAGAGAGAGAGTAAAAATAAATATGCTTTTTGAACTCATTTAGTTTCCATTAAAGGGGCACTTCTGCAGCTTAGAACAGCTAACAGAGGTCTTTCCATTTGGGTCTCTTTCAAATTTAAGTATGTGTTTTATTTGGCTTTGTTTGTTTCCATAATTATCATCACCATCTTCATCTTTCATCCTGGTAGATTCACTGAATGCTGCAGCTCCCTATAGAAGAAGTTCATTTATCCAACCATAATTTGGCAGGTGTGCATGTACAACTGCGATTACATACTCGCACCACGTAGAGGTAAGCGGTGAGTTAAAACTTCCTGTGAGGAACATCTTGGTGATTCCCTTTTCTTCTTCTCACCACCACTGCTGGTAGCTGGCTGTATGTAAGACACTGGCTCTGCAGATTCCTGTATTGGCACCGTATGTGGCTGGATGTTTTAACAACCGTTTAAAAAGGTGTGCTTATAAGTGACAGGAAAATCTCTGAATTGCCTGGTTCTGTACTCAATCAAGGTTTATGAGATTTTTATTCTTATTAGAAAATAATAAAAACAGCTTTAAGGATGCAGACTCGGAAAGCTTTAGCTGGTAGGATTAGGAAAAAAGTCCTGCTGCAGCAAATTTACTGAAAGAAACAACTGAGATTTTGTGTAGTCTAAATTTTCCCTAATCCAACACATCCTGTATTCTATTCAAAGCACAGCTTCATAGTTTTATTCTCAGCTAGTGTGCATAATTCATTCACGAATGCAAACTGAACAGTCCAAGCAATAGCTCTTATTAAAAAAAAAAAAAAACACACATAAAAAACCCAACAATAAAACACAAACCTCCCAAAACTACAGAAAAACTCGAGTTCTCTGCTGAATAGTTAAATGGTTTAAAGTTCACAGTTCTGTACTTGTTTTTTTTTTTACATGCATGTCAATTTATTGCCTGTTCTGATGCAAACCGCCTGGTTTCATTATCCTGAGAAGCAACTCCTTGATCAGAACAATAAGCATCCAACTTCATTGATACCTCTTGATCTAAGTTTGGGGTTGTTTTTTTTTTAAGCTATTATGTACTCACAGCTCCAATTTACCTCAGCTGCACTGTAGCCAGGAAATCACAAAACCCTCTTATTAAAACTCTGGAATTAATATCCTACTGACAGTAATAATAGAGGAGCCACAGCCAGAATGGCTGCATAGACCAAGCCATGGCCTGGTTTTCTGCATCCCCTGAAGATGCTGCTCGCAGGCTGAAGGTGGGCTGCCTTTGAGGGAGAGCATGAGAGGAGTCTGCGCTGTTACGCTGCCTTGTCTGTATGACCAGTGTTATTCTGTGGCCTAAGGTCAAGGGGATTAGGGAAAATTCAAAACTGGATGAGATGCAAACTGCCTATGCTAACAGGTCTTTCAAGAGCTGGTTTTGATTATGGACCACGCGCCAGTGGGGCAGGCAGGGCACAGAAGGCTGTGGTCCATTCTGAAATTCAAGACACACAGACCACAGTGATGGATTTAATACTGAAACGTGGAGAGGTGAGGGAAGGTGTTGTCTTGCTGGATCCCCCGTGCCTGTTAGCCGTAAACGCTGGGATGAAAAGGGTTTTTTTGAGAGGTTTGAAAATGGTGTGAAGAACTGTGCTTTCCTTAGTGACGGATGCAGCAACTGATGCAGCATGGATGATGTCTGCTCCGTAAACAAATGTGTTTCAGATTTTGGGCTTATATGGCAGTACCTGTGTCTCCTAGTACTTCAGAAGAAAGCTAGGAGTGCTGCTGACATCTCTTTAAGCGATATCACCACGGGACCTCGACTCCTCTGCCCGTACAGCTGTCCCTGCTGGCAGCGCGGCAAGGAAGTGTGTCCTGCGCAACCGGAGGAAGCACTGGGGCATGCCCTGCTGCGCTGTGCCGCTGAGAGCCCTTCAGCAAGGGGATGCAGAGGAGGGAGAAACACACCGGCTAAACCACCCTGCAGGGCCTGTAGTTCAGTTTGGGGGTCTGCTGGCGTTGGTTGGTGGTTTTTTTTTTTTTTTTCTTTTCCCCGTTTAAAGTGATTCTGCTGCAGCTGCAGTCGAATGGAGTGCTGGTACTGGAGCTGTTATTCAGCACGGGGGAAAAAGTCTTCCCTCTCCCGGCTCCCAACAGGGTCCACAAGCCACTCGGATGGGTGGCAGGAGAGGACTTGGCTGTTAGCTCAAGCAGCACAGCCTGATGACCAAAGCTTGGGAGTTCCATAAACAGACATCTAGGCAGCTGCATCCCAGCCAGGGCGGTGACGGGAGGACAAACTCTCAGCTCTCTGAGATGTGGCTGGAGATGTCCTCAGTTGCTGTGGTCCTGGCTTTCCCCTGCAGCAAGTGGAACTGCAAGCATTCTCCTACATGCAAAAAGGGACTTTCAATTTAGGAGAAAGCTATTTGCTTTGCTTTGCATTTGTCAACCAAGTTGTTGACATTTGTCTTGTTTTAGTTTATTGCGCTTAAGTCACAGCCATAGACATTCTCCAAACTAGTTATTGCTCACAAATAAACACAGACGTGTATGGCATTTGCTAGCATATTTACTTTTCCAGTGTGAATCTAATGAGTGACACCATTCTTTAGCACTTGTCTTGGTTGTACAGCCCTTTCCTGCAAAAATCGTGTCCTGAGAATGAGAAAAAAAAAAAAAGATCAAAAACTGGTAAAATGATAGCAAACATATAAGTACAGATGGATAATTAATTGAAAGAATAAATGACTCATTTCAGCAAGATCATGAGTGAATCTGAATCCTGGATTTCCTGTCCTATGCAAAGAGCCCTGAGAACGTTTATTTAAGTGGGAAACATTCTCTGCAAGGAAATGGGTAAATAGGGACCTCAGGAGTTCAAGGCTAAGGTCCTGCAAAAGTTATCCCAGGGCTCAAGGGCCATGCCCTTAATTTATGCACACCATTGGTTACAACTTATATCCATCAAAGATCTGTCTATCAGTGCTTGTTCACATTACTTGATCTTCCTGAGCTTGCAAAAATTGATGATCTTTGATTTTTGACTGTAGGAGCTCAAGCTTTAATGACAGATAAAGATAATACTAGAATAACCTGACTCGGACAATGGCCAGATGGTTTTGGTCCTGTCTTGAAACAAAAAGGAGAGAGATGTGTCTAAGCATAGAGGAAGTTATCAAAACATTTAAATATACACATATTTAAGATTAAATCAAAACTGCTTGTCTCATATCACTGAAGGCTCTGGAGAAACCATTCTCCAAAGACTTTTTATGGCAGCAGCAATCAGTGGAGGCTAACTCTTTTATTTGCCAGTACCTTCAGTAGTGTTTATGTGAGTTAAATAACAGTAATAATTTTCTTCAACGTGTATGTTTCCTGCATCTGTGAGATAAATTTTGCCAAATAAATGAAAAAAGAAGGTATCTCCAAAATGTCTAAAGTGAGGTAGGACATCCCATTTACAGCATGTTCCCGAGGCAACTTGTCAATAGAATTGCTTCTTTCTCAGCAGTGCCTGGTGGAGCTGCAGACAGAAAATCCCAAAGAAATGCCATAGATGCCTAAAATAACGACAAAGTCATTTGCAAGTTATTTTCAAAGGAGGTATCTACTTCTCTCATGGTATGACAATAAAGCTGTCATAGATTTGAGCAGGCAGTTAGCCCCAGAACACAGTGCTTCTGACCTGTTAGTTTGTGCAAGTCAGATACAGAAGTTGTAGCTTAAATATCTCAGAACTTGTTAGAGCTGAGGCAGTCTGCTGTGTTCATCAAAGACTGACCAGAATTTTGCTTATGCTTACGTTTCGTGGAATTTAGGGGTAGTGCTAAACACAGCGAGAAACATAACTTTCTACTGAAAGTTTCCAAATTGTTCATGGTTTAGACCAGCCTCTGTGGGATACCTGGTGCCCACAACATGCTGGGGTACCACCAGAGCTGTTGTGGAAGCTGAGGGGCATAACACAGTCTATGCTTAAGGGCCATCTGTTGAACAGGTTTGGCTTTAACTCTGCAACAGCGTTGATAACTTCAGAGGGCATGGCACTATTCATTCATTTCAGTGGGAGCAGGAGGAGCCCACGAAGAGCCCTTGGACCTATGAGTGCAACTCAGTTGCTCTACTGTGAGTTCATCTTCGGCAACCTCTGGCTAGCTGTCTTTCATGTGCTTCCAAAATGGGGCAGAATGTATTTTGGGGGGTTTTTTGTTTGGTTGGTTGGGTTTTTTCCCCACAATTTTTTTCATCCACAATTTGTGGAAGTGTCTGTGGGAATGAACCACCACAGAGGCACCTTGAAACAGCTTAAATTTAATGATAATTCAGTACCAGATTCTGGCTGATTATAATGACTCTCAGGGAGCTTTTCAGACCTCATTTTCCCTGGTTTTAATCCAAATCCTGGTTAACAATGTCCACGAGACGACATCATTACCTATCGGGAGGCTTGCATAAAATGAACTGGTGTTGCAGTACAGTTTCTAGTAGACTGCGTCACGCTGGGAATATGAACAGCATCTGTGTCCCAAAAGCCTTTTCACTGCGTGGAGGGTCTGGTTGACTGCTTCTGGTTTCCTTGCTGTAAGTGACACCGTGCCTAGTTACTCAAAGCTGCTGCGTATCTAGAGTGCCTAGTTAGGTATGGTTCGACAGGACAAAATACGTCTTTAAAAAAAAAATAAGAGGAAGGAAAAAGGCTTTAACATATAATCTGATGCTTACACCAGTATGAAAGTTATTCACACGTTTCAGCGGTGCTGTTTTGCGGCGCTGGGACAATTTACGCCCTCAACGAATTTAGAGCCGTAAAAAGGATACGACAAATGTTAACCAAACTGCTTTCCCCTGTGCCACCAGGGCATTGATTTTTAAACACCTAAGCTCCGCTAGCCGTTGGTTTTCCATTTTTAGGCAGGAAGTTTATTAGAAAGGAAATATACATGCTGCAGGAAAAGAGAGGCCTCTGGTACTTTCCGGGTCAGCATTTACGTGACTCGGGTTCATTCTGAGAAGAATAATTTATAGTGGCGTGAATAAATAATAGCGGTGAGTTCTAACTGTCCAAACACGGTACATAATACCCTGGGAAAATTTCCTCTGCTGTGTGCTAATGACTGATTGTTGGCTTTTATTTTGTGAGCAACTGTAATGAGTAAATCGTTTGAAAATAACTGACATGCTCAGGTTTGTTTAAGAAGCACTTGTCAAACTGCATCTTCAAGCCAATGTAAGATATGAGTTCAGTTTACTGCTTCAATCAGTGTGGTCTCTTTGCCTGTACTTGCAAGCAACCATGCAAGAATCAGCTGCTGAACTTAAAAAAAAATCAGTGGTTCAGTGTGATTTGCATTGCACAACGTTGCCATTGTATCAGTGTCTCTTCTTGTGGAAATAAATACATTTAGACATTGGATAGGTGCCTAACTCATCTGGGAAGATCAGCGTGGACTAATTAAGAGCAATAGCAAAAATATATTCCCTCATGCATTCAATTTTTCTGTGGAGAAACGTTGTCAAGCTGTTGTTAATCACGCCTTGTTGACTACTCCTTTAGCTGTATCCATGGTGCATAAAGCTTCCTTTTTTCTTTTTCTTATTGCAGTTTTACTGAAATGGCTCTTTTTCTAGTATTTTTTTAATCATCCAAGAGGAGAGCGTTGTATGCTTCTCTCCTTGTCTACTTCTTACTTATATGAGAAAACCTTGAAACTGTGTCATGAAAGGAAACTGTCTAAAATGTTGCTTTGCTTTTCAATTGCATCTCTTCATTGGCACTAGCAAGAGGCCTTTTGAAAGCTAAGGACCTGTTTCTCCATCTCTTGCAAAGGAAATAAAATGCTTGGGCAAGGTGATAGCTGGACATTGAAAATTTTCCCCTGCCTGGTGAAGCCTACATTGCTTGTGCTGGTTTTCTGCACAAGCAGAGTTTTCGGAGCTGTTTTCAGAGAAAAGCAAACAAACAGAGTAGTGCAAAGCGTAGTCACACAATTTACAGGAATAATAAAAACTTCTCTCCATTCTACCAACTTTCTTATCCCAGGTGACAGTTAACACATTCATCTGTCTTGAATTTCTCTTTGGCTATCATCATTTGTAATATCCAGGCACTGAGGTTTACTATTAACAGAGCAGTGTAGGAAGGAAGTCTTGGCCCTGTTAATTTCTGGCTTTTGACAAGGACACATTTCCTTTCAACGCCACAAATGAAATTTAGTTTTTTCATTTCTTCCAGCTGCATGGGAGTGCAGGTTTGGGTTTTGAATTGCTTGATGTGAACATCTGCTCTTAACTGGATTAAGAACCCAAGCCCAATTCATGGAGGTTACCAAAATCTCACCCAGGTATTGTAATGGCTATGGGTCACTGCTGATTTGAAGCCAGTCTTGACGTGGTGACATGGATTTCAAAGGTTTCATCTGTTATTTACAGTTCTTTGAGCCTGCCAGTTCCATTGCTCAGCATTCATCTTAAGTCAAATCAGCTCGTTTTGCCTTTTTACTCTTTTCCTTTCTTTTGCATATCTTCATGGGAAGGTGAACCGGTCCAGTGAATCAAAGGGTGAAACTATCCCACTGATAGTGGATAAGTGGTTGTATCACTGAATATGGTTTTACCCCGCTTTAATTTCTCACAAAATATTTGCATCATTTTTAACTAGGTTCTGTTTTGGGGGGTGGTTCCCTGTCTGCATATGTGCTCAACTCTGATTACTTTGGATCCAGTGCACTCATCTGAATTTAGCATTCAGCGAGTAATTCTTTATCATAGTCATGTGTATAGCACCTTACCATCTGGCATCACTATGGCTACTACTGGCCCAATGCAGTTTCCATGGTAGTCAATGGAAATTTTTGAGGCTGACTTCACAAAGCAATACATCCAACACAGGAGGGAAAATATGTTAATCCAGAAAAGGTACTAACAGAGCTCATCACTGAAGTATATACATTTTCTTCGCTTTGCCCTGTTTAAGGAAAATGTAATCCCCACCTGACAGGTGAGGACTACTGCCTCCAGATTCATCCAATATTTGCAAAGGGATGCAGAATTGTAAAACTGGGTCTTCCATGCACCAAGTTAGCAGCCTAACTCTGGTGCCATCCTTGAGAAAAGAGCTGTGGGATGAAAGGAAGTATAAGGTAGAGGGAACATCAGCTAACACAGCATCATATACATAGATTTGGAAACAAAGGTACCTCCCTTAATAGCTCTTTGCTGTTAGGGGGGGAAAAAAAAAAGTCCCTCTAAATCCTTCTATGGTTATGTTTGTTTTAAAAAAGGTACATATGTGTGTGTGATACCTGATTAATGCAAGTTCTCCATTGTTGCTATAGCTTTTTCATGAATCAAAGAATTAAAAGATCATGTTGAACAAAGTTCTCTAATTAATTGAATGACTGTAATCAAGGGCAGAATTTAGCCTGGTATCTTGATTGTATTGCTGTCATCTGCTTCATGTGCCTCTCATACAAGGGTAATACCAGAGCTAGCAGTCTCAGTCCCTTTGACCTTCTTATGAGTGAAACCAGAACCTCACCAGGAGAAAGGGAGCTACAGTATTTCAGAGTGATTTTCACGCAGACCTTCTAACTATTGCCTTTTTCTCCTCTCTTCAGTTTATTCTTTTTCTGTGTGTTAAAATTCACTTTCCCTCCTCTGGAGAGATTTTTCCCTATCCCATGCCCTCTCTACTCCCTGCTTCCCTGACCCTCTTTTTACCTTTCTTTTCGCACGGCACACAAATTGGGTTGTTTTCAAACAAATCTGAACTTTTACTTTGTTCTGATTTTATTTGTGGCCTGAAAAACAAAGCACATTAACTTGAAACAGACACTGAATTGCCTATGGGGGTAACTTGCAAAGAACTGATGGTTGGAAAGTTCCCAAAAGAAAACAAAGCCCAGCAGCCTTGCCTTGTTTGTAGAGCTGATGGAGATCATTGACTCCTAAACCTTTGCCATCTCCTTCCAACCAGCCCCCTAAAATAACAAATACATGGGCTATGTCAAACAGTTATGGTCTTCTGAATCATGAGCCAGACATAAGAGTGACATTTAGACTGTTCCTGCACATAAACATTAGTAGCTCAGTTTTGGTGCAGCTCTGTCACACATAGCAAAGTTGTGCTGATTTACTTCCACTGAGAATCTGACCTGATATCCCGCAGCGAACAAGTGAAGTGATGGATCTAGAAAGCAAAGTTCACTCCATGTGGCATGAAGTAACTCTTCGAGGTTCTTGTTTATTGCTTCCTGATGATATGCTAGCCACTCTACAAGCAGGGGAGTCATTTTCATATGCCTGAAGTCTAATTCAGAGAGCAAAGCTGAGAGGGCATGTTACAGGCAATGGGACCCAAGACCAGGCTAAGGAGAAGAGTGGGATTTCATGGTTGCAATATACCCACACCTCACAGGCTCAAAGCACGTGTGATTTGAATCAGCTTGTGGAGCAAATGCAGGCTCATCATGACACTTTAGCATTCATTCAGCTAACAGAAGGGAGTAAAAAGCTGCAGGTTAAATAGTTTTCCATGCTTGTGCAAAAGGAACGGCATTAACACATAATCATATCATGTAGTCTAAGTGGTTTTAATGGTAGCCTGGAATAAAGCAATTGCTTGCTCAAAACTGAAAATTCTATAGTGAAATTTCATTTCATTGCTAAAGTTGAATGTTTTTACCCATATCATAGCAAAATGTCACTCTTCATTGATGCCACATTGTACATATAGTTTCAAAGCTTAAACAGGGAAAACTTTGCAGCCTTAAGGGGGGTCCCTAGCTAGAACTTGCACACAGAGACAGAAGGAAGAGGGCACCTCTAAATACAACACTGTCCAAAGGCGCAAAAGGGTGGTGTGTGTGGAATTTCCTGCTCAAATGAGAACATAAATAGGGCTACTGTCAGAAATGCTATTTGTTTCTTCAGAAACAGCAGTAGTGTTTCCAGTGCTGCTGCTGGTAAAATGTGGAGATTTAGTATATGCCTTTGCAGCGTCTCCCATAGCAAGAAAAAGTGGTGCTGTGGATTCTTTCTGCTTTCAGTAGGACTTGCCACAGGCTAAACGTGTGTGTGCTTGCCAGGCTTGGTTGCCTTACCTTGATCCATGAGAACGGTTCACGCTTATCACAAAGCACTGCGCGGTGCCATCGGTGTCCGCCGTGCCAGCAGTGCTGAGCCTTCAAATGGCAAAGGATCTTCTGCAAAGATTGGCATGCGTTTGAAGGGCTGCATGCCAAAGGTACAGTGCATATTAATTTGGCTTGGAGCCTGTCAGTCATACACATTAGTGGGGAACTTGATCACAGAAGACTCTTTTTCTTTATGCTTCCCTAAGATATGCTTGCTCTTCTTTTTTTGGCTTTCCTTATCCTTCCTTCCTCCCTCCCCTCTCCCTTTTACTTCCCCATGCTCTGGACATCGTAAGTTCACCTATATAGACATAAATACTCATCTAAAGAAAACAGCATGTAATAGACAGGCATACTAAAAGAAGAAACGGTTTATTACCTCTCACCTTGTTGTGCACAATGGATGACTTTGGTAAGAAATGGGACACTGAAGACCTCATTTCCCTCTTGCAGCAGCGTGGCGCTCTGGAGTGACTCCAAAGCAGGCAATGGCGTTACATTCTTGTAGACGTTGACAGGTGAATCAAGACGCCAGCCCTGCGAATTTCCTCTCACAGCACCCTCTCTTCCACTGCATTATGCAAATGTATTACGTGCATTCACTGCTCTCAGCATTTCTTTTTCAGGCCCCGTCTATATAGAATTACTGAAGTCATCTAGGTAATAACTTGAAAGAAAATAGACTCATTCAATGAAAGATTTTGAAATTGCAATCAGCCCTTGAAAGAGGGATGAAATCGGGGATGAGTAACAGATGGTGGTGGCAGCTAATCTTTCAGCCTATTATTTTACCATATGTGTGTCTATGCCACAGACTTTCATGCTGAAAATAAAAGAGAAATTAATCATTGTGTGACAATATATTAGTTAACTAGCTCTGTTGCAGTGACATTTGCCTCCATCTAGAAACCATATGCAAGAGTATAGGCTCGAAAACAAGATTCAGCTGCATGTAGGCTGTTTTTGTGGTGACAGACATCACATGACTTCAGAGAAAAAAAGAGCTACACCATTTAGTTTACATGGAGAAAATAACTTTTCTGGCTATGCTAAGGAGTCTGTGAAAGGAAACCTACATACAAACACCCAATGGACTCCAATAGGAAATTATAACTTCTCTGTGGAATTGAATAGAGAATTATATCACATGCATAGGACTCCATAGGATGGTTAAAAAGAGAAATGATTTCATTCTGCGTTATGCCAACAGGCTCTTAGCTGGCCTTTCTCCATCCTCCACTGCAGGCAGGGGTGCTTTAATAGCTGCAGGCCTATATAAGTCACCTCTATTCAACTATAGTAAACATCTATAAATGTATGTGTTAAATTCCTATCAAACTTCAGACAGTTTTTCTATGAGAAAAGCACTGTCCTGGCTTCAGCCAGGATAGAGCTGGTTTTCTTCACAGAAGCTAGTGTGAGGCGGTGTTTTGCACCAGTCCGGTCCAAGCACACAAAGAGCAGTTGTCTCTCTTCTATTTCTCCTGTAAATGTTTCCTTAAAATGCTATCAGGGTAAGATCATTTCTCCATTGGTAAACCAGAACTAAGGTACTAAACTTCTAGTTAACTTTCCTGCTAGCTATCTTCCCTGTGGTTAAATGTGGTAAGGAGAAGGACCAGCTCCAAAATGCTCCTGGCTCTATCTGATTTCCAAAGCATGTTCCAGAACTCGCTCAGGCTTAACGTGGTTGTATTAGACATGGTAAAATTGATTTTAAAAATAAGTATTGGGTAATGTAGGTTCATGTATGGTCACAACTAGAGAGAAGATAGGATAGATGGTCCACCTTGAGCCTGCTCCAAGTCCCACAGCCACATCCATGCATCAGCATGTACAGAAAAACTCTAAGAAGCGGTCAGGAACCAATGTACCCATCTACTAAATCATCTGATCATTTAGTTGACTCAGGTCAACTGAGTCTCGGAACAGAAGATGACTAAGTGGCCCAGTTGTGTTATTAATTTGTAGCAGTTTGATGTGAACTGCAGCCAGTAAGTCTTCAGTTTATTCTTTGCTCCAGATATGCTTGCTCCCTTAACCAGCTGTTCACTCCTTACCCACCAAACTGCCAATAAATCCTTGCAGTGCTTCATCGTTGGTGTCACTGTCCCAACATGTTATGAACAGAAGAACATGCACGAATAAGAGAAGGAAAAGGCAATCCTATCCTCTAGACCCTACTGCTATGATTGCTGAGAAGCGTAATTTTTATTTTTGTTTTATTCGCATTGTAGTTACATTGATTTTTGCATATAAAAAGGAAGTAGATTTTGTACGGTATTTTGTACAGGGCCAGAACCCCTGTTACCACGCTGCGTAAGACCTTGAGCTCTCGTTTGCACGGTTTGGGCTCGCCCTAACCATGGCTAACGCTCTGAAATGCCATGGTCTGTTTGTGAGATACCGCCAAGGCCACGCTCACAACTGCACTATAAATATAAATAACTGTCATTAGTGGTTTGGAGGTGCATGCCTATGTAACAGAGTAGGAGCATTAAGAAAGCTAGAGGTCAAAAGTAAGCTGTGAACTTTTGAGAGGCTAAAGAAAAGCAGAGGTGAACGTAGCATCTCTGAAGAATTGTTTCCCTTTGTATCCTTGATTCCATCTTTGCAGAAAGGGAGTTTTCCTCCTACGTGTGCATAGTAGGAAATAAATATGCACAATTTGATGATATATTTCACGCATGAAGTGCTGACAGAATTAATGTAGGGATCTAACACAATTTATGGTGCTACAACTGGCACCAGTGAACAGGTTCCCCTAGAACTCCTCCACCTCTGTCTACGCTTTCTCTCCAGCCACCCAGAGGACTTTTTTTAACCTAAAATCCTCTGAGTAGAAGGACATCTGGGAGAAAACCTAAAGAATAAAAATCATCACATAAAAAAAAAAAAATCAATCCTTATAAAATCATTGTTCAAATTAGCCTGATGATGTGGCTAGTGGTTAAAACACCCATGGCTATATCCCCTTTTCGTTTAACTTTCTTTTAACACTGGTCCCTGTGTAACCCAATGTGTTTGGTCAGATTTTATGTTACTAATCAAGGTGTAAACTAGGCCTCTGACACTGTCTTTCAAATCAAGGAGTACAAGTGAGTTGAACCATAAAATAGCTCCAATTAAAACAGTTTGGGACAGAAACTCTAAGATGAATCTGGAGAGTATTTTAGTGTTGCTTTTTTCCTTCCATTGCCCAGATTAGTGCACTCCTCATTTGGCATTTCTTGAACTTCTGTGTTACCTCTAGTCTCCTTTTCAAACATCAGTAATAACTTTATTCTGTGAATTCAGGTAGAGATGTAAGTATTTATTATATTATAATAACAAAAAAACCCAAACTTGACAAACAATTATGAAATACAAGCTTTATTTTCAATTTAGGAAGGGGGGAAATTTTAGTTAGAAGAAGTCATCTGTTTAGTACTCATAAACTATGCACAGTCACATTGAACTACTTAAAAGCAGGATATCACACAGAAAGTCTGATCTGCTGATTATATTGGTGATGTCTTTCATTGCCCAATGGGATACTCAAACATTAATGTGAATCCTTTCCTCATGGTTTTTGAAGGGCTGGATCATACAAATACAACTTCGGAAAGTGTCTGCAGTGCTGCACTGAACCTTCCTCCTGGTTCCTAGAGAGCAGTAAGAAAGGAAAAAGAAATGTGTTTGCTCAAAAGAAGAATTATATTTTGCTCACATTTCAGTATAAGCTTGCTTATTGTGTTTGTGAAATGTACTGAAAAGCCAAAAGCTGAAATTACAGTCTTATCATCAAAACAGACTGATTCATGGTTTATATGCAGCTAATTGCTTACTACTTAACCCACTTTTAGCTACATCCCCATATGCAGCCTGTTTCAGTCTTTAAATGCTTTCAAGTCAGTTGAAGAATATTAATTTGTTCCTCAACCCAGAAGGGTGCCCAATTGTTGGGTCAGCTGTTAAGAAAGGGAAAATAGTCATTTGCACCAGGCAGCTTGCTTTCTTCCATTTGATCAGATTACAAATGATTAATCAAAAATAAAGACTTCTTATGAGCAGGCAGATCTCTCTGTTTGAGGAGAGTCCACATTTATTTAACTCAATGTATGCCTTTTGTGAAGTATCGTTTGCTGATATTATGTACTATTTACCCATTAGCAGCCCCTGAATGAATTAACTCATACTCTGCTTTAACTTGTACCATCAGAGCTTGTAGTTCAAACAGGAGCATGCAGGCCCTGTATTATTTAAGTAAGGCAAGTTTATTACTTCACATTTATAGAGCCTTGGTTCTCCTGTGCCCTCTAGTCACAGGGGTCTTTTACTAGCATGACCAGGAAGGGAACTCACATCCATTTCTAAAGGAATCCAGACTCTTGCAGCTTGAACATATAATTACAGCTTCTGCAGCTCTATAAGAATGTATTGTGACTTTCATCCTGTTATATTACAGTGTATTTTAAAGCCATTATGGACAGTTTGGCAGCTGCTAGAAATCAGCGTATTGCTCTCAAAGCCAAATGAACTTCACTTGTTAGCAGAGTTTGCTGAGGACTTCGCCTCTTCTGATTCCTGCAGAGCAAGACATTCGATGTGCTCCATGATTTTGGAGCATGTCCTCCTGATGGTTTCAAACACGTGTTCCTGAGTAGCTCAGTCCATTTGAAACTCTCAACTCCTGAATCAAAAATTGATAAAGAAAATTAATGCACCAGCTCATACGTTCTTGTTCAGCACCACCAACCTAGAATAATCACATTGCCAATAGTTGAAGTTTCTTTAGATGGGCAGTAGTGACATTTAGAGAAAAGGCCTGTTACAGGTGACTTGGTTGCTGTCTAAAGAATCTGTGTGCTTGTAAAATCAAACAGGTTGTCCTACTCCATATGGAGAATAATGCTCCCATGTTTCAGGAAGTCTGTTTCCAATCATTAAGCTACTTCCATCTTGATAGAGGCCCTTGATGACATCTCTCTGTGAAACTTTGCTTAGTTAAAGGTTCAAATACCTCTTATGAATTTGATCTGGGCAGCCAATATGTAGTTTGTCTCTACAGAGGTGCAAGCCATGGGGCAAAGGCTCAAGAAGTCTTTGCTTGCCTTCATCCTCTTACTCAACATTTGTGCATGGGCACAATCAGCATTTGTTCTTAATGAGGCTATAGCTGCCCCGGAGCAAGGAAGCATGCTGGGTGGAAAGTGCTGAAGCTGGCTTTGTACACCGTGACCCTTTGAAAAGTAGGCACACTGCATTTTGAAAGTTCACTGTCCCTCGGGGATTCTGACCCATGTGGTGCGAAAATGAAAGATGAATTTTCTAAGTACAGGCTTGCTCTTCAAGGAGCATGAGGGTCAGCTTCATAGTGCTGTATGCAGCTACTTCAGTAAATCAGAATGGTTTCCAAGTGCCTCCAGCTGTGTTACAGCTCTTCTGTTGCCACTCCTGGAATATTACTGGAGAGAAAGGCAGCATCTGACACAAGGGCTGCAATCCTATAAATGTCGCTGCTCAGAATCCACCTACATGGAAGCACTTTTGGGGTACATATCAGTAACCAAAATCTCTAGCTTTCTCTGGGTTGGCTTGGCCTGATGTAGTAGATAGGAGGAATGAATTTTTGTTGTTTCTTGTCTGCAATCATAAACAAATAGTTGCATCATAATTTAGGGGGCTAATTCAATGTGATGCCAAATGACAAGAGCCATTCAAAAATAATAAAATTTCCTTCTGAAACCAACATTATTAACCTGCTTTTGTTTTCCAAAAGAAAAAAAATAAGCTATGTGACACTGGAAGGAAGACTGGAATCTGAATTTTCGTAAGAGTTTTCCTCTATGTTTCCCAAACTGAATTTTTCCAGTTTTCCAGAGAAAATGGTCTCTATGGTTTAAAAGGCACATTAACTCCAGAATTCTCATATTGTTTTACTGCCAATGGCAAGAAACTTCATTTACTTCACTGAGTCCAGTTAACAGCACCTTGGACCTAAAACTTTTCTGCTTTAATAGTAAAAAGTTGCAAAAAAGCAACATAAGAAAAAAAAGGCAATTAATTTTTCAAGACAGTGATTCACAGTAGCAATAGCTTTCATCTATCTGCCTCTTGTGTTAATGTACAATCTCATTTTCTAACTTCAAATTCATTTTGAATCCTGCCTCTTTAGAGCTCTGTAAAATTTCTAGTGGTGACCTCTACTTCTTGTGTAATTATTGCTAATGAAAAGCTTAAAATGCCTCATTGAGCTGGAAAGCTATTTAAATACTTGTTATCCAGCCCAAAGTCTGAATTCCACATTGTCTTTGGTACACTTTTGCTTATAAGGACAAGTTACGAGTGTTAACAAACTGGCTGCACTGGAGAATTGGTCCAGCTGTCAACTACAGGTGAAGGCTGAGCGGAAGCTGAACTTCATCCTAAATGCCACTCATGCGCCCTTCATTTGCTAAAGTAATATGCTAGCAAAGACAGGATTTTTATGGAAAATGGGGAGTGGCAAATGGTATTGCTGGTCTACCCTCTCTCTCCCTTTTCCAAAATGTGCCTTTTTTCTGCTGTACATGATTCAGTCTCATCTGGGTGAGGGCTACATCCGAGGAATGAGAAGTAAATAAGATATGTGGGCAACTCTTTGGTGAAGCTATCTTGGTTTGAATGATTTTGTGCAGGGTTGAAGTGAGTGTAGGATGCAGCCCAGAATACTGTCTTTAGCTGTCCATGACTGAAATTGGAGCAAACTGTGCTTCTGTGCGAGAATTAAGGCTTGAGTTTCCGATCCATATCTGAAAGCTTTACCTGATTTTCTTTTTATTAAAAGGGCGTTCAGACATCATCTCCTGGCTCTAAACCTGACCGAAGGAGGCATGGTTGAGTGGCTAAGGCACTCGAGAGTGGCCGTTGAGAGCCTGATCTTCTACCCCACAGGGGTCCAGTGTAACCTTTGGTGTGCTACTTAGTCTCTCTGCACCTCAGTTTACCATTTATTTTAAAGGTGACCTTCCCTGCTTCTGGGAGAACTGTGAGGGCAAATACACTGAAAACTCCAGCTTCATGAATTTCACAATACGGACTGCAATCTGGTTTTCACCTGAGAATCTCAGTTTTTATTGGGAAAAAAAAGTTAAGTTTTTGGCCCTTGTGGGTTTAAAGAAATATTTGAAATATGTGAACTTTACATGCTGTGAAAGGGGGTGGGCAAATTAAAAGACCTAAGCATTTGTTAAAGTCTACTTTTTAGCATATCTCAGGAATTTTGAAGCTTGCCATATAGTTAGGGTTTTTTTAACATTTTGAGGTGATGGTGCCACATCTTTGAAACTCTTGATACAGCACTGTGGAAAAAGCAAGACATGAAGAGGCCAGATCCTGCCCTTCGCAAGTGTTATATGTATCTGGAGCCATATCGTGGAAGTGAAAGGGCTTACTTCTGGTAAACAGGGGATATACTTCTGGCCTTTGGATTTGGGGGAGAGTTTAATCTCAAATTTCCTTTATGTCAGCTCATGTAACCATAATTACCAGGCACTGCTCCCTCTTATCCCAGTCCCCTTTCTGACATCTGCGCAGAACTCTGAAATCCCAAACATGTTGGTGTGAATCTGTGCAAGTCCTCTGGTTGTGGGAATTTTTTTTGGGGGGGGGGGGGGGGGGGGGAGGAGGGGATTTATTTCTTTTTTTCTGATCAGGTGCACAGCACACGCCTGGTTCCCACAACTGAGCGGAAGCAGTTTCTTGGTGTTCACTCTCCTGGGCAGTAATTATAATTTGTCAGGAATGCAGTTTATTTTGTGATTCAACATTTCCCCATAGCACAATTGTGTAACACCTACACAAATATTTGTTCCTGTTAAATGCTTGGAAAAAAATAAAACATTATAGTGGAGGTCAGAATAAACCCAAGGTACTCACAGAAACAAAACCTTTTCTTTCCCTGTCCTTGAACGTGGTCCAATGTTCATTAAAATTGTCAGTAAGACTTCCATTGACTTCTGTAGGAATAATTAGAGATCCTAAATATTTATAGTTCCTGGCAGATGCTATATTGACGGCCCTAATCTATTTATGTATTCAGGTGGCATAGTAGAGGTAAAACAAGGCTCATCATTGCCCAAGTATAAATCTTAAGGGATAGCAGCTGGGCATCAACACAGACCTCAGTTTCTGTGCTCTTGCAATCACTGTTTTCTCCGATTACAAGTCTGATAAAGGAACGAAAGTGATTTTTTTCTGATTAATTTTGTACTGAAGCTTCTTCTTATGGTGTCGGGCTAGTACAATTTACTCCATCTTTTATACTCTGTCAAACAGCCACAAAGAAGAGGTTAACATGACAGATACAGCAGTGGTGGTTACTAATTTCTGGGCCTCTCTTAAGTCCTTAAGGGTAAGCATTTAGAGCAGAACAAAAGATGTGAAATCTGGTAGTTGCAACCCAGGATTTCTTGTGATTATTGAATAGTTGTAGTATTATACAAAAAAAACAAACCAAAACAAAAAAAAAAAAAAAAAGAAAAGAAGTTAGAAAATGGGAATGTAGAGTCAGCAGCAGTGACTTTTTCTTCATCTTCTTCTAAATTTCAGGAAAAGGAAAACAGGCCAGGATAAGAAATACTTTAGGAAATATTTTTTATTGAATATTCATAGCCGGCTGGTGAAAAATGACATGGTCATTAAAATATGTGCTGTTCTTATATGGAAATAAGGCCATCAGATGTCTATCCCCATCAGGAAGCAATGTAGTGGAAATGACTGTCAAACTATTTACACAGTGATGGCTCTTATTTAAGCTGCCACCGCTACCGAACTCCCTGCAGTGTTACACCCCTCTGCCTGCCAGACAGAACAGGCAGAAGTGTGGACTGAAAAAGGAAAAAAAAAAAAGTTTAGGAAGACTCTGGGATTTTTGTCCATGTTTTGGATGGACTGTATGAACTATTTGGAACGTTTTACTTTGGTGAGTAACATTTCAATATCATCCATTTAAGTGGAAAAAAATTATTTTAAATTTTTTTTTTGAGCACCTCCTCATTTGCATGAAGCTTTTGTTTTTTAAGAGAGTCTCCTTTTTGTTTTCCCCACGTAGAATAGGAAGCCGCGTTAGCTTTCCAGATTAAGTGATAAAAGTGTTTTACCTCCTTGTGTCCTACTCATTCTATATAGTCCTCTAAGTCCCTGTAGCAATCTGACTGGCACAGCCCTCACACTCTGAGTCTTAGTATATTCTGTGTCTTTTTTTATTTTTCTTAAGGTACTAATACTTTTTGCAGATACAACACCTTTTCATGTCCAGAAAGAAAGACCCTTACTGACATGTGATTTTTACTTGACTCAGGGGTCAAAACCAAAATGGAAGACATTATCCAGTGGTGGAGCAAACAACTTTTTTGAAGTTAGGAGTACCGTTAGGAAGTTTTGAAGGAACTGAGCACCAGAAAGCCAAACCTGGGAAGGGCACTCCAGGAAAGCTTTGTCATGTGGGAAGTAGCAGCAGCGCTCTGAAGGAGCCACCTCCCCCTCCGAAGGTGGGAATGAACCGATGAGCTGAGTAAGCGCTCCCCAGTAGGTCACTCCATCATCTCACCGGGTATGTAGATTACCACGGGGCTGGCACCACTGTGACACTGCTGCTGTCACATGACTTCGCCTGCATGCTTGAGCCACACCTGAATTGTTGGTGAACCACAAGAGGCTGAAGAGACGTGAATTAATGATGCTTCATCTAGTTGATTTATGAACCAAAAGATTGCCCATTTGGTTCCAAGCAAAGTAAAACTGAGATTCACTTTAGCTTTGTAATTTTACAACACAGCTGGAACTTTATGGGTTTGCATCAAAAAGAGTCCTAAAGGTAATGACATTTAAAATTGTTCCTCTGAAGCACTTTGGATCCATAAGAGCCAGATGAAGCTATGATCCTCTATACGTGTGTGCAAGCACGGAGCTTATGGCAATGAGAAGAAATTAGATAGAGAAAGATAGGTTTTGGTTACCCTTGACTGGAAAAAAGGAGATGAAAATAACAGCATTCTCAAGTGCTCACAACTCAAAAGCTAGTCACTAAAAGCTAGGAAATCAAATCGAAATCAGAAGTTTTAGATTAAATAAAAAGAGATGCTATCTATTTGGATTCCAGTGTTAAGCTGTTAAGCAGTATATTTCCAAGTTTCTTCAACAACTTTGAGGGTGATACGGCAAATATATATTTTACTGTGTTTTAATAATAATTGTATTTCTGCAAAAGAATTTTTTTCTAGGTTATCTGATGAAGTCTAGCCAGGTTTTTGGTGGCAAACCCCTTGCCTTTTTTCTACGTTGCACTTCTGCATCATCCACCAGCTTGTTTCTGTATAAAAAAGGTGACTGGAAATTGCAGGTACGTTAGTTATTGGTGATTTCACACTTGCTACGAAGCCAGACCTTTGAGAATTATAAACAGATGCCTCTGTAACACATTTGGTTCTGCTCAAAAAGTGGAAAAGTTGTTTTATCCTCTATTAGAATAATAATAGTAGAACTATAGCTTTACTGTAAGTAGTAAAATTTATGCAGTCGCAGTCAGGAAAAAACCTTCATGATAAAACTATTCATAGTTTCATTCAATAGCAGTATTTTCTACTTATGTCAGTTAGTTAACTACACTTTATCTGGTGCAAATGTTAAGCAGAAGTGAAGCTGGACTGCGGATGTTAAACCTGTGGTTATTCATCAAGCATGACCTTCACCTGGAGTTGCAGGGCCAAATTCAGTGGGTCTGCAGACAAAGATTGTACTATATGAGAAATATTGTCTGTCCATCTTTTTGGGAGGGGAAGTCAGATATTTCGTATAATAATCCCTGATCTACAGAATTTTAACTTATGAAAACTGTTGTGCTGTAGCACTCTTCTAAGTCTTTCGTCTAAGATAGACACATACGAGCTTCCAAATTGAAACAGTGACCCAGACATAGCCAGTGACGCCTCAGTTAACTGCAATCTTGTGTACAATTAAGACTGCGTACAGAAAAACTAAACCATAAAATTCTTAAAAAGATAAAATAGCTACTACCATCTAATGTTTAAATGTAATTTCAGTGCTCAGTAATGCTTTTTAAGAATGTGTGTGCCTCTCTACCTTTTCAATAATAAACAGATTGCATAAATGAGAGACGTAGAAGCTCCCCTAACCCGATGACTTCATTATGGAATTATATCTTTAACTCACGTGCAAAACCAATCATAGGAAGACTGTTCATGCTGCAGCTGGTTGAAAAGAACAATGATAACTTAAAAAGCTTTTTGTCTTTTTTTTAATCTACTGATGCTTTATTCTATATGAACTCATCACTAGAAGACATCAAAAATCTTTAAAAATCAAGTTACACAGGTAACAAGACTGGGATGTGCACAGAAATCTAAGTTTTGATTTATTTATTTTTAATTAGCGAGTGCTTTGTGTAGTGCAGTGAAAGAAATGGTGTTTGTTTCCCCATTTAATGTATTTTATGAGAAAAGTCCAGGTTGTGACCTGGACTTTTAAATCAATCTAATTGCCGTTAACATGCCTGCTGCTTTTCATATTTTTTTCTCCTGGATCTATTTCACCTTTTGGTACCTGGTTCTTCCTCTATCTCTGTTCTCTCTCATAGTCATATTACCTTTCTGGCTGTTTTCAGCTTCCTTTTCATCAATGAAGTTTCAATGGACAGCATTCTTTGGATCAGAAATTTAATGCCACTGCACAACGAAGGACCTGACACCGTAAGGTTATATGCCTGTCTACTCTACAGCCATAGGACAATAATGTAGATATCCATGCCAGCTTTCAGTTGTCTCACTTGGTTAACAATACAGGTCTAGGTACCACACGGATCAGCATGAGCTAATGTAACCTACTAAGAAAAGTCTGCAGAATAGGTGAGCACTAAATCCTGCAAAACCTCCTCTGAGGGGGAGTTACCCTGTGTGGTAACTTTGAGGATCCCTGTTTAGATCAGGATCCTCAGACTTGGAAGATCACTGCTGGGCGAAAAAGCAACATCTCCTAACCATCTCTGGTGCACAAGTATTTGTAAGCCTTTAGGTGTGAGTTGTCCTTCCGCTGTGTCTGGATCCCAAAGTGGCTTTCCTTCTCCTCCAGACAGACGAGGCCGTCTGTGCTGGAAGAGCTTTTGGTTATGATCTGGATTCACATTTCACGTAAGTGTGGAGATTAATTAAGTGAGGAACAGACACCCAAGACATTTATAATTAACGCCGTAAGTAAGTTATAAACCAGGGCTCCAAAGATGAAAGCTCACTGCTTGACTGATTTACTAAACCACACATTCCCTCTCGACCACTGTTTTAAGGGTGCAATCTTTGGCAGCCCCGTGCACGTGCTTTGAGAATTACTCACTTCAGAACTTCTTGCATTATCAACACTATGTTATTTTTTCCCAAGCACTGCAGTACACGCTCATGTTAAATTCTTTGAACTTACATCACTTTGTAAGATCTGATTAAACCTTTTAGACCTGCAAGTAGATGTTTTGCATATTGAAGAACTTAATCTCATACCTAAATCCTTCTGCCTCCTGGGGTTCCCTACATGAAAGGTATTCTCCATCAGCTTTTCAGATGCTTCTATTTTCATCCTGGAAGGCTACGATGCTTTTAAGGGGGATCTAAGAGGGAGCAAGTTACTTTGAGCCTTAGTTTTCTGCTACAGGGTGGGCATGCTTTTCAGTTTCAAATTTAATGGAAAAAAAAAAAAAAAAGGAAAGAATTCTGTCAACTTTGGAGAAGTTGGTACTTTCTTCTTTTTCTTTTGGCATTTTGAGACTGTTTGGAGTCTGATCCAATACTCCTGAAGTCTAAGAGAACTGGGGACAAGAAAGGAAGCCAGTATGGCTAAAAGCAAACTAGGGAGGTTATTAGAAGTAAAAAACACATCCTTCAATAAGCGGAAGTCCAAATGAAGACCATAGAAAAGATAATAAACTTTCTGGCAAGCTAAATGCGAAGCCATAATAAAGCTGGCCAAAAAAGATTCTGAGGAGCAAGGGTGCAAAATCTAACAATTTTTTTTTTTTTTAAATATATCAGAAGCAGGACGTTTGCCAGCAAGTTGATGGGGCCAGTATATTACCGAAATGGAAAAAGACCATTATAGAAGGACAAGCCTAGGACAGCAGAAAAGCTTGAAATTATTACATTTGTGAATGTTTATTATGGAGGGGCTTAAGGAATTTTCCCTGTTGCAGCCAATTGTTGGGGACTGTCCTGAGCTACTGCTGATACCAAAGTGGTTTGATAGTAACGGGGATGAGATTAAATCAACAGAACAACAGGGACAAGGGCCATGTTGCAAGTGTGCAATTCATGCAAAAGCTCTAAAGAAACTCAAAGACCAGTCAACTCTTCTTGCACCTTAGCACTTGAGTCAGCCTTGTTCTAGAGATCTATGACATTCTGTATCTGATGCTGCTTTTCTAAAGGCTTCAGGACAACCAGGAAACTACAAATGTGAGTATGACTCATATTTCCAAAGTGGTATAATCTTCCCTTCTTGTAGTCAGAATAAAACCAAACTAACACCACCAACAAAAACACCCCCCCAAACCCCCAAACCAATGTTTATTACAGAGCAAAACAAATCAAATTTCCAGCCTCGTTTCTTTTGTATGGATAATTCAAAAGTATGTTCCAAATTCAGTTGAAAGGTAATACTATTTCTTTATCGTTGCTTGACTTTTGACAGGAGACTACCTGTTATTCTAGCTTGAAGTCTTACTGGGTCCTTCAGTCTAAATCAGATTCATGCACTGCACAGTTGGGTTAAGGAATGGAGAGGAAGCAGTAATACTACCTAAAAATAGAACAGGGTCTGTGAGACATTTGGTGGTTCATATGTCTGGGAGAAAAGCTGGTGTTCCCACTTGCGTGTAGTATTAGTGTGGCTGATTTGAAAGACTGGCCTCAGCTCAGCTCTGTTCCCCATCCCTAGTACTCAAGGGAAAAATAAGGATTAAGGTTATTGTAAGTGATATTTTTGGTTAAGACATACAAGGACCACCTGGTCCCTGCCTGATCACCAGTGTAAGTCAGAACAGCCAGTTTATATCCCATTTCCCCTGGTCCCTTTGGAGCTCTGGAAAGCAATGTAAAAGCCTAGAGCTGCGCACTTCATTTCCTCTTTTCTTCAACACTCCCATTCCTTGGTGCAAAACTTGCCATCTGCATGGGGGACTGAAGCAATTTGAGGATAAAAACCTGTTCTGCCCATCTTGTGCTTCCTGAGAAGCTTCTGCATAGAAAATTACTTCATCCGGCCTTTTTACCCTCTTTTTTTACAGTCAGTGGCATAAACAGACTATACATAAACATTCCTATGACCTGTGAATAGGCAAGACCCATGTTGGTAGGGCTGTCTTCAGTAATAGCACAGTCAAAGCTCCGACTACTGCGCAATAAAACTCTCACTGTCTGTGTGGTGCAGGGCTATGACTTTAGAGACGTTTTGCCTGTGAAGATGCTACCCAAAATGCCTGTTGATATAAAGCAGATGTGCTCATTTCATTCCGGTGCATTTTGACTACAGAGAATGTTGTCCATGGTAATATGCGGACTTGGTACTTTCATTTTGGGTTAGGGCTTAGTTTTACTTTTCACACCAGGGTCTTGGTGTAGCTTGCAGAAATAGGGAAGTTTTTTCTAGCTAGAAAGCTTTGACAGACCTATCTGAACATAGTGGAGACCTTCATCAGAAATGGTGGATGCGCATCCAGCTGTACGTAACAGGATCTTAAACATTGATTTCTCATCCTTTTTTTTTTTTTTTTTTGCTTTTGTCATGAATAGTGTATGGAGACGTGTAACTGTAAATGAGTATCTCCAGGTGGTTTGTTATACCTTGAGCAACTGCTTTCAGCCTCCTTTACAGTCAGGTACAAAACCTTAGTTTGGGTGCTGTGGGTGCTAGAATTGCCTGACCAGAGCATTTAGAGACATTTGAAAATGTAGCTGGAGAGGAGCCCCTCCTTATCTGAGATTACCATCAGAGTATATTGCCGATATATTTTATGAAACCTTTGGGTTAGCTAAAAAAGAAAAGTAGGTAGTTTCTGCCCAATAGATGTCAAATATTTCTTTTTTACATATGAAGATCATAGGTATCCAGACTAATTAATTCTTCAGTTTTATCCTGATTTGCAATTTATATTGGTTTGGGGTTTTTTCCCTGATTTTATGTTTAATTTGTATCTGTAAAAACTCTGAGATAGAACCTTCTTAATTCCTTTTAATCCAAAGTCAATACGACTAGTGGAAGGGAGGATGAATTTACCCAGCTCACTTCAGATGTGCCACCGTTACTCCACGAAATCTTCAAATGCCATTTCCGATGTTCATCCAAACTAAATGTCTGCTTTTCGCAACGGTGAGGAGAAACCCTGTTTGCCCATAAATAATAACAACTTTTAAAAAATCAAAACTAAAAAGTCCACCGTGTGTTTACAGGACTCGGGGACTCGCGCAACTTGCACCGGAACTCTTCAGGAAGACGAAATGCGGCCGGTTTCTCCTGACAGTCGTTGCTGTAGAAGGAAGAAATCGCCGGTTCGCCCTCGTCTTTTTCTTGCTTAAAACGCGGCGGGGATGGTCGCTGCACGGGAGGAGGCGGCGGCTGAGGAAGAGGAGGAGGAGGAAGGGGGGAGGCGGC